>NC_056733.1:1990082165-1990277165 GCF_019279795.1 Protopterus annectens | reverse complement strand
ATAGAGGCAAATTATAATGCTTGGCAAATGTATGCACGGAGGTCCAAGTAGCCGCCTCAATAATGTCTTTGGTTGCCACTCCTCGTAAGAAGGCTGTGGTAGTGGCTGTTGCCCTTGTAGAATGAGGTCTTATGTTCTGTGGAATTGGTTTTCCATGGAAGGAGTAACAGAATCGTATGCAATTTGCTATCCATTTGGAGATTGTCTGTTTGGAAATAGCTTTTCCTTCCCTTCCTGTTGCATAGGCTACAAAAAGTTGGTCAGTCTTTCTGCTATTTGTTGTTCTGTCCAAGTAGTAGCGTAGCTGTCTATGTACATCCAAGGTATGCAGTATTCTTTCCCCTCTGTTTTGTGGGTTGGGAAAGAAGGTAGGTAGGTGAATTGCCTGGTTTAAAGACACTCTGGATACCACCTTAGGCATAAATGTAGGATTAGTCCTCATGGACACTATCTTGGTGGAAGATTAGGAAGGGTTGCACTGCCATTAAGGCCTGTAGTTCTGAAACCCTCCTTGCTGAAGTAATTGCCAGTAGGAAAGCAGTTTTCCATGACAGGTGTTGTAGGTCTGCTGTTGCTGCTGGTTCAAAGGGTGATAGTGTCAACTTTTCTAGCACAAAGTTTAAGTCCCAAGCTGGTAATGGTGGTTTCCTTGGAGGTTTTACATTCTTGATTCCTCTGAGGAACTGCCTGAGCAAAGGGTGCGAAAAACAGGTGGATCAAAGCTGTATTCTGCTGAAATAGCTGATGCATGTATCTTGATGGAGGAGTAGGACAGGCCTGAATGAAGAAGTTCAGCCAGATACTCCAGAATGTTAGGCATATCTATGTTTGACACATCTTTTCCTCTTTCCGTACTCCAAATGACAAACCTTTTCCATTTTCCAGCATAGTTCCTTCTTGTTGAAGGTCTGCGTGCTTCAAGAATAATGTCTTTAACTCTTTGGGAAAGTTCTGGATTAGCTGCTGCTATGTGATGTTCCATGCAGTCAGTTGCAACGCTTTTAGGTTTGGATGTATGATGCTGTAGTTGTTCTGAGTTAACATCAAAGGCATCAGGGGTATTGGCCACATATTGTTCCGAGACATGCTCTTCAGCAGTGGGTACCAGTGTTGTCTTGGCCAGTTTGGAGCTATCAGGATTATCCTTGGACGCTCTTCCTTGATTTTTAGTAGTACTTTGTGTATCAAGGGAAGAGGTGGGAATGCATATGCTGTTAGGCCTTTCCAGCTGAAGGAGAGCGAATCCGCTTTCCATGCTAGTGGGTGGAATGTCCTTGTGCAGAACTTTTTGAGCTGGTGATTGAGAGGTGATGCGAATAGATCTATCTGAGGCATTCCCCATTTCTTTGAGATGGTCTTGAAGATGTCCGGGTGCAGCTTCCATTCGTGGGCATCCGATGTGGTTCTGCTTAACATGTCTGCTAGAGTATTTTCTTTTCCCGGTACAAATATTGCCTGTAACTGGATGTTGTAGCTGAGTGCCAGGGTCCACAGCTCCAAAGTCATTCTGCATAGGGGGTATGAATGAGTGCCTCCCTGTTTGTTGATGTACCACATGACTGTGGTGTTGTCTGTCCTTATCATCAACTGGCCCTCTTGGAGAAATGGTTTGAACTTTTGGATTGCCAGTTTTACTGCCAGCATTTCTTTTAGGTTGATGTGCAGGTGAAGTTGATCCTGTGTCCACAATCCTTGCACGCATTTGTCCAGCATGTGGGCCCCCATCCTAGGTCTGAAGCGCCTGTTGTGATGGTCTGGCTTGCTTGACATCTGAAAGGGTAGGCCTGGGTTTGACTGACATGCCTGAGCCCACCATAGGAACTCCTGCTTTAAGCATGGAATTAGTGGGATTTCTGTTTCTAGGCTGTGTCTGTGTTGGGACCATAAATTCTTTAGGTACCACTAGTTTTCTCATATGTAGTCTGGCAAATGGGACCAAGATTATGCATGATGCCATGAAGCCCAAGGCCTGCATTACTTTTCTTGCTGTTAACTTGTTCAGTTTTGTTAGTGCCAAGAAGTAAAGAGGGAGTTCTTTTTGTTTTTCTGTAGTCAGGAATGCCATTTGTTTTACTGTGTCCAATTCCGCGCCCAAGAATGTCCTTGTTTGGGATGGTATCAGCCTTGACTTTTGTAAATTGACTGTGTATCCCAGTGCTTGTAGCAAGTAAATGACCCTTTGTAAATCTGTTGTCAGCTTGCTTTTGTTGTCCCTTGTAGCAGGCAGTCGTCCAGGTATGGGTAAATTTGAATTCCCTGTAGTCTGCAATGGGCGATTACTGATGCCAGGCATTTTGTGAATACTCTGGGCAGTAGATAAGCCAAAGGGCAATGCTGAGAATTGATAGTGCTCTGATCCTGCAAGAAATCTGAGGTATCTTCTGCAGATTGGTCGAATGGGGACGTGCAGGTATGCCTCCTTGAGATCTAGAGTTACCAGCCAAGACTCCTTGCCCAGCATGGGAAGAAGTTGCTGTAGGGTCAGCATTTTGAATTTTGGGACAATGATGTATGTATTTAAGGTGGACAGGTCGAGAATTGGTCTCCAACTTTTTCCTTTCTTGGAACTAGGAATAGTCTGGAGTAGAACCCTTTCCTTGCTCTGCTGTTGGCACTCTTTCCACAGCTCTCATGTTTGCTAACTCCATTATCTGTTGTAGTGCCTCTGTTTTTTGTTTTGGAGGTAGATTTGGCATTCCTCTTTTGACTGGTAAAGTGTGGAAGTGAAACCGGTAACCTTGATCTATGGTTTGTAAAATCCACTTGTCTCTTGTTATGTAGTGCCAGTTCTTTGAAAATAAGGTTAACTTTCCGCCTAGAGGAGCTGCTATTTGTTCCCTGGTAGGCGGATTTAGGTGTAAGTCACTGTGGTTGTGCTGAAGTAGTGGCAGTGGTTGGGTCTGTGCCTCTGTTGTTACCTTGCCACTGTCATCCTCTGTAGGCACCTCCTCTGTACTGTTTTCTGACTCTGGAACTGCTATTGCTACGACTTTGAAATTTTGTGGAGTCAGGAAAGGACCAATTTTTGGCAGGCCAGTTCCTGCTAAACCTTGGGCCTTCAACCTGCAAGAAATCTTTAACCGTTTGAACAGATTTTGCCTTTTCTTCCATTTTCTTCATAACCTGCTGGGCAGGTGTACCAAACAAACTTGTCTTATCCATAGGAGCATCTAGCAACTTAGCTTTAACATGATCCGTAAAGCTTGCTCCTTTAGCCATGGATGCCTTCTTATCACTGTGCCAGTCATGGCTGATCTAAATGAAGCCTCCAGTGCATCATAGCCACATTTTAAGGAATGGTTGCTAACCTGTTGTATGTTATTTACCATTTCTAATACATATTTCTTATCAAGAGATTCATCAGTCGTTAGTTTTTTAGTTAACTGATCAACCATAAACTCTTCGTCTTGTATCAGGTGAAACTGACAGTTTAAAGCTCTAGCTGAGAGAGTAGCTGAAGTGTAGACCTTTTACCCCATCTGTCTAATGACCTTGCTTCCCTTTCAGAAGGAATAGGGTTTTAGCTATGGTCGGCTACTGCCTTGGGACCCTGGGATATAGTTTCGGGGTCTGCAAGTGGGGCCTTGTAAAGGTGGTGATGACTATCTGGCACCCTGTAAAATCTGTCTGGTTTGGCAGGGGCTGGGGGTAAAGAATCTGGAGCGGAGCAGACATCATTGAAAGCATCATCCACCACAGAGAGAACAGGAGGTATAGCTAAGGGCCTGTGCTGTGGGAGGTGCAGAAAGGTCCTAAGTCTTTTCTGGAGTCTGAAAATCCTGTTGCTGCCATTGGAACTGCTCGCATGGCATGTAAGGTTTCCCCAAAGGAGAATTCTTCTGGTGGGGAAGCAGCTGGAATGGATTCTTCAGCATCAGAATCTTCAAAATTGGAGAAAAGAGCCTCTGGCTGGTCCGTTATGTCTGATTCGTCAGCAGAATCATCAGAGGACACTGGCTCAGGGGGCTCTGCCCTAGGTCTCTTCTCTGGGGGCTGAGAGGCCCTGTCTGGGTGAGATTGAGATCCTCTAATTAATGAAATTAAATCTTCTGCCAAAGTAAGCATTTGAGAACTAGAAAAGGGCCTGGTTGTGGGGGGTTTAACAGGCACTGTCTTAGTAGTCTGGGCTGCTTTAGCCCTGGCGAAGGCCTTAATGGACATGGCTGCTGGAGGCCTAGCAGCACCACGTGCTGGGGTAGAGACATCCAAGGGAATGGTGTCTGATAAGTCAGTGGCAACCACCGTAGTGGATAAAATTTCTGAGGCCGATTCAAGAGTGGTAGCAGGGGCCTCAGTTGTAGAGATAGGTTCAGCTGTACTTTGATCAGTTTTCTCGGTTTCGGCCGAAACCGAGACACTCGCGGTTTCCGCGGACCGCGAGTGTCGGTCTTTATCTTTGCATTTTTTGGCAGATTGGGTAGTCGGAGGATCCGACGGCATAATGTACGCAAAATCAGAACCGAAAAACTGTTCTGCAAACTCCGACCGACGTCTAAGCGTTCGTCGGTTGAAAGAAGCACAGGCCGAACAGGCTGCTACGTCGTGGGCTGGGCCTAAACAAGGCAGACAATAAGAGTGGAAATCTTTATGAGGTATTTGTTTCCCACAGGTTAAACAATTATTAACTTTTTCTGACATCGGCTGAAGCAAGAAAGAGTCCCACGGGTACTTAGCTTTAGAAGTCTTCAAGTAGTATTCGGTAGAAGTAATCTCTGGATCCGACTGACCGGCACTTGCGAACAGCTTCTGCTTCGGGCGCCACGCGGCAAGAAAGACTGAGGAAAATGGAGTCGGCTGATGCTTTTATACCCGAAGACCAACAGAGATGACGTCGGGTGAAGTGCGACATCAGCCGAAGCCGGACCCGGACTTTGGAATCCGGCCGACTGAAGGGCTGCCTGACGACAGGACAACCCAGTTGTTATGACTGCAGATGCATCCATGAAGGACATCCCCACAAATCACTGCTGAAAAAGGGTCTAAATTCTTTGTGTGTGCAAAAAAAAAAAAAAAAATATTTTCCATTTGCTTTTTTAATTTTTTTTCTAGTGGAAGATAACAGAGTATGACAGACAGGGGAGGAGAGCCTGGCTTGCCTAGCAAGCAACAGAACTGGAGAAACCATGCGTTCAACTTCAGGTCAAAGAGTCTGGATGAGTCTCACCTGCCGGATGAGACAGAAGCTTTGGAGCTGGATTCAGAATCCATGGTGGATGTAGAAGACTAGGCGAAAAGAAGGAAAATCAGATCTGACAAGGCCAATAAGGAGCAATGAGGATGATTGTGCTCTTCAATCGCTATGTGTTCTGGAGAAATTTAGGAATGAGAATAAAGCATAAAGGAGACTGGAGGGCCTGGCATGAAGAAGAGCATATATAGACATATATATATATATATATACATATATATATATATATATATTATATAGATATATATATAGATATATATATAGATATATATATAGATATAGATATATATATATATATATATATATAGATATATATATATATATATATATATATATATATATATATATATATATATATATATCTATATATATATATATCTATATATATATATCTATCTATATATATATATATATATCTATATATATCTATATATATATATATAGATATATATATATATATATCTAATATATATATATATAGATATATTAGATATATATATATATATATAGATATATATATTAGATATATATAGATATATATATATATATATATATATATATATAGACAGATATATAGATATATATATATATATATATATATATATATATATATACACACACACACACACACACACACACACACACAATATAAACTTTACCTTCATCTACAAGCAAATACACCATATAGGTTGTAGAAGATAGAGAAGGAAAGATAAACTCCAGAATGACAGGGAGATGGCAGGAGGGTAACCTGGACGACAACAGTGAATACACTCGAACCTCTACATTTATGGTAAGTGTACTCAACTGTACTATGTTCTTCATGTTTCACTGTTGCAGCCATTACATTTGGGTCTTTCTGTGTTGGAGGAAAGCCTTCTAGCTTATCAGTGGGAGTGGTAAGCACTAGGTAGCCTATCCTCCACGGGAAAAGTGAGTTTTGGCCCAGAAATTGTAGTTTAATTGTTCCCCGCCTTTCCTGTAACTAGTCTAGTCCAGGTACATATTTGCTGTATTCCATGACTCTTTGTAAGCTTCTGAGCCCCCCAAGCCTTTCTGTGTTGGAGGGAAGCCTTCTAGCTTATCAGTGGGAGTGTAAGCATTAGGTAGCCTATCTACCACAAGAAGAGTGGTTCCTGGCCCAGTAATTGTAGCTATTGGCCGTTTGGGCAGTTTTTTTCCATCTCTTTCAATGCTCTGGTTTAAAAGTCGCACTTGCGCTCGTTTCCCAACTTTCCTGTAACTAGCCTAGTCCAGATACAGAGTTGCTGTATCCAGGACTGTTGGTAAGCTTCTGAGCCCTGCAAGCCTTTCTGTGTTGGAGGAAAGCCTTCTAGCTTATCAGTGGGAGTGACAAGCACTAGGTAGCCTGTCTACCACGAGAGGAGAGGTTCTTGGCCCAGAAATTGTAGTTTATTGACCATTTGGACAGTTTGCCTGTCTCTTTCAACTTTCTGGTTTAAAAGACCACATCTGCACTTGTTTCCCATCTTTCCTGTAACTAACCTACTGGTAGCGCTAGAAAGCCTTAAACTGATACAAGCCTTCTAGCTTAGGAGGAGAGAGACTTTGGAGTGATTAAGTATCAGTTTTCTGTACTCTCTTGCTGTACTAAACTGTTTTCAGCATAAACGCAGATTTTCTAGTGTTTATTGTGATTTAAAAGCTTGTTTTTTCACATATTGTACTTACTTAACTGCCTGTACTTTTAAAAAGTTGTTTTTTGTTTAAATAATTTGTTTAACTGTTGTAGGCTACACGCTAAATTGTGATAGCCTTTTCTGATTGTTTGTAGTCGTTTAAAGCTGTTTTAAGTTTATTTTTTTACTGTTTTTGCCTTATCTTTTCAAAAAAAATAAATAAATTCCTTGTTTCCTGCCTTTCTAAGTTAGTCCAGTTTTCAGGCTAGTGCTGAATTCAGGGCTGTGATACTAGTTTCCGAGTTGCCCATACCTTACGTGGATAGAAGAAAGTTTCTCTGTTCACCTGTGAGAGAGGGGAGCTTTGAGCAACCTATCTGTCCCTGGAGGAGTGGTTCCAGCCCAGAAGTTAGTAGTTTATTGGCCATTTTGGGCTAATTTCTCTTTTCATTTCCCTACTACAAAAAACGCGTTTGCATGGTTTTGCACACTGGGTAGGCCCAGTTAGCTTCGGTTAAATTATTCCCGGCTCCAACAAGTCTCCTCTTCAGTTTTTCCCTGGAAACTAGTCTAACTCTCAACCTAAGCACTCAAAAAGCATCTTACAGGCCAGCATTTGCTCAGACCTAATAGCAAGCATTAATATACCCTGACACTGATTGCCCAGCAGGGCAAGGCTCTTTATTCACCCCTCACCAACCAAGCGACTGAGCAGCTCACCCTACTATTCAGGCATGACCAAAGGGCAATTTCAGGTGCACTCAAGTCCAGTTGGTGAATCTGGGTATCCTGAGGCAATGTTACAACTGCCTCATGTACACAGAAAACCCTCTCCTCCTACCACAAAACACTAACATATGCGAGAGATGCAATTATACAGCCAAACTGGAAGCTAAGCTGTCTCCACCCAAGACTGGAACAGACAGTCAAGAGGAGAAGGTTAACACTTGCACCACAACTCCAGCCTCACACAGACCTACTAAAATAGCACTGGCAAAAAATACACAAATACACAAAATCATACTCAGAGGCTCTAAATAAAAACCTGCAAAAGCATCACAGACCTCCAAAGCAGACACCCAAACAACCTGCACTTCCTGTCAAACCAGGCAACACATAAAACACAAAATCAGTGTGCCGCACAATCACAGCCCTTAAGGCAAAATAACATACCTAACACAGTAGTAATAGGTGACTCTATAGTCAGGCACACTGACGTCTCACTCACTAGGCTGGACAAGTAGAAGGTTACTGTTAGCTGCCTGTCGGGAACCAGAATCCACCACATAACACAAGCACTCAGGTTACTCCAGAACAAGTACAAATATGACGCTGTCACTGTTCATGTTGGTGTGAATGACCCGAGACGTACATCCCTGGACTACATGAAAAGAGACATGGAAGAGCTCTCTGATCATGTAGCCCAGGCTGGTATGACCCTGACCCCGAGTAGCATCCTGCCCTCACTAAGAATGATACCTCAGTATAAAGAAAAATTATCAATTTCAACAATTCGCTAAGCTTCTGGTGTCATTCAAAGGGGATCCAGTGTCTGTCAGTCTGGGGCGACATGCTCGACAAGCTGCATTGCTTCGCAAGAGATTGCTTGCACCCGTCACCCCTAGGCTTTCGAGTACTGGCCAAGGCTCTTGCTGCCCTCATAGTGCCTTTTTTAGGCAAAGCTCAAAAGTCAAACCCACCTCCGTAAACAGCACAATTAACAAAAAACTGAGGGTTATGCTACTCAATGCCAGGGGTTTAAATCTCAAAATGCACACGATCGAAGCACTCCTCAGTATCGAGAGCGTCGACATCTGTGCAGTGACTTGAAACCTGGTTCAAGGCTCCAGAGAGCACTCCAGCACTACCGGGCTACAACTCATACCATATGTTTCAGCCACAGAACATGGACCAAAACACAAAAGGAGGGGGTGTATCCATATTCATCAAGGATAACTACATCTCCAGGTTAGTGGCGCAGCATGATACTTCTGAGATCATCCATGTGCAACTAACATCGGGCAAATCTGCAATGCAAAAATGCAAACTGTGGCCTGCTACAGATCACCCTCCATGACCCAGGACCACCACTCCACCTTTCTGGAGACACTGGAAAACATGAAGGTCCTACCAAACACCCTGATATTGGGCAATTTCAATTACCCTACCATTCACTGGGAAAACTACTCTAGTACAAATTCCCAGGCCCATCGCTTCCTGGAATTCATCAATTCAAATGCCATGCATTAGCTGGTAAATTCCCCTAGCAGAGGTGAAAACATATTGGATCTGGTCATCACCAACTTGGGCGACAGGTGTTCCACACTGGAGGTCAACTCGTCACTTGTTAGATCAGACCATAAACTAATCACTCTGGATGTCCACACCCCACCACCACCCCTAACTAAGGAAACCACAGTAAAAAAAACTTTTCCAAAGCAAACTTCACCTTACTTAAGACAGAGGTGGTAAGTTTCACAGCCCCCACGCTAAAGGATAATGCTGCCCAAGATGCAGAAACCTTTACAAATGCACTCTATGAGCACCTACAAGGATGCATGGCTCGTACCATCCCTAGCAAAACCAAGACTTACTCCTCTAAGAGAAGGAAACCAGTTTGGTGGACCCCTGCAATAAACAGGCAATACAATAGGAGGAGGAAACTAGTTGAGAAAAAAAGCAAATCCCAAGAAGTAAAGACATCCCTAATCAGTATCAGTAAGAAACTGAGGTCCCTCATGGAATCATCCAAGGCCAACTTTGAAAGAAAAATAGCCAAGGATTCAAAAGATAACCACAAAGCCTTCTTTAGCCATGTTAAGAATTTAAGTGGCAACTCGCAGATATGCACTGCACTAGTGCAAAATAGCACAAAATATACTGAACCTACTGATATTGCCAACATCCTGGCAGATAGATTCAGTGCAAACTTCACCCCCCTCTCATCTCCAAAAGGGCCCACAACAATACCGGAAAAGTGTAGTGTCCCAAAAATCACAGACACACAGGTGAAAACAGCCCTTTCAAAAGCCAAAAAACACAGCATCAATGGGACCAGATGGTGTCCCAGGCTGCGTCTTGCTCGAACTACAGAATGAACTAACCCCCCCCCCCCACCTAAACACGCTGTTCAACCTCAGCATCTCCACAGGCTACGTGCCCATAGAATGGTGCAAAACAACTGTTATTCCTCTCCACAAAGAAGGGGCCAAAACTGACCCTGGTAACTATCACCCCATAAGCCTGACTAGCCTGGTCTGCAAGGCTATGGAACGCATCATCATGGAACTCCTTAACAAAGACATTGGGAACCTCCAAACACTTGACCTGACCCAGTTCGGCTCTTAAGGGCAGATCATGCCTACTAAACCTGGTTGACGTCTTTGAGACAGTCACCAAGGCCATAGACGAGGGAAAGGTGGTTCACACAGCCTACCTTGACCTCACCAAGGCTTTCGACACCATTCCCCACTCGAGCCAGCCTGAACATAAACCCCTACGTCACGAGATGTGTTGCCAACTGGCTTACAGATGGAACTCGCACTGTAAGAATAGCAGGCTCCAGGTCCGACTCTAAACCAGTCAAAAGTGGTGCCCCGCAAGGCTCTGTCCTGGGACCCTTACTGTTCGGCATATACTTCTCAGAAGTACAGGCAAACACAGGAAGACTACGACTAACCAAGTTCGCACAGGACTGCAAACTGGGAGTCAAAACTGACTCTCCGGCTGACACAGACATCCTCCAAAAGGGCCTTACTGAGACGGACACCTGGTGTCAAAGTCATGGCCTCAAGCTAAATGCCAAGAAATGCATAGTCATCCCATTTGGGAAAAACAAAACACCCACAAATTACCACATAGGTGGCAGCCCCCTTAATACAGAAGAGGTAATAAGAGATTTGGGGACCCAGGTAGATAGTAATCTCTCCTTTGACATTCACATTGCCAAAGTAGTTAGGAAATCCTTCTATGTGGCCCATCTTATTACTAAAGGTTTCGCATCTAGAAATAAAGAGGTTATAGTGCCCCTCTACTCGTCACTCAGACCCATCATATAGTAAAATGCCCCATGTGGGATGTACCTCACAAGACAATTCCAACAAAGACCACAAAAGTACCTCACCAAGAGGTTTACTGGTCTCAAACATATGTCCTATGCAGCCCGACTGAAAAAACTCCAGCTGTACTCAGTGGCATATTGCTTACTCAGAGGTGATCTCTGCCTGACTTACAAAGCCATGTCCAACTCAGAATTGATGGACATGCTCCACCTAAAGAAATCCAAGTCACTGTGAGCCACGCACTCTAGTGAGCCAAACCTCACCACAACAATAAATAAAACATGCTGGAGGGATATATTCCTGTCACAGAGACTCCCTATGCTTTGGAACAAAATCCCAAGTCACTGCGAGCCACGCACTCTAGTGAGCCAAACCTCGCCACAATAAATAGAACATGCTGGAGGGACATATTCCTGTCACAGAGACTCCCTATGCTTTGGAACAAAATCCCAAATTACATCAGGCAGAGCCCCTCACTAACACTCTTCAAGAGAAACCTTGACGAGTGGATGGGTATCAGAAAATACACCCCTGGGATCATTTCATTGGCTCTGCTTGACGAGGATCAGTTAATTAATCAATGGGGAGGCGAAAGCAGACACACTCTGGATAGGCTTATTAAATGCCCTCGGGCAGATAGCCTAGTACCTACCTATGAACCTATATATATATATATATATATATATATATATATATATATATATATATATATATACAGATATATATATATATTTTTTTTTTTTTTTTTTTTAAGATACAAAAGGAGAGAAGAAAGAAAGAAAGAGAAATTAACGTTCCTTACTTTTCCTAGTCCCTTACCCACTCCTCAGTCCATCCCAATCCTACTTCCCCACCTATTGCAACCCTCTCTATTTTCCTCTTGCCTCCATTACTTCTCATTCTTGCATCTTATACTACTCCATTACCACCTGTCCATACAGATCCCACTAATCCCCGTGCTAACTGCTTATCATCTTCTACAGTACTCTACTGCAATCTCCTCTTCTATCTTTTCCATGAACATCCCTCTGCCTAAAATCACACTTCCTCCCTCTCAGTCTCTAGCATCTAAAACCAAGGCTAAGTACTTGACTTACAACCCGCTTAATTTAAACTTTACCAGCTTTATATAGCCCTGCTTCTATCAGAAGACATACATCCAAATCCTGGAGACATACATCCAAATCCTGGATCCATCCATCACCCCACCAAGCATAACTCTACCTCTCCCTACTTAATAAACTCATCCTCTCCAAACAAACATATTTCCTTTTACTCTATGAATGCCCATAGTGTTCTAAATAAAGTTAGTGAAATCCATGCTGGATAGCCTTTCACACCCCTGATGTCATCACCCTAACAGAGACTTGGCTAAAACCCCAAACTTCTGATAAAAACATTCTCCCTACTGGTTATAATATATTTCGCATAGATTACCAAAACAAAAAAAGGGGGTGGCGTAGCCATCCTCTACTCCAACCACCTCATCATTACAAGTATTACAAAACCTCTCATCCTTTTCTCCTTCTGAACTACTTACAGGTAACTTTAAAATCAATGACCACACCACTATCACAGTAGCAGCCATCTATATTCCTCCAGGAGACAACATTCCTCTGCTCGAAAATATTTTTTCATACTTTTTCTCAACACAACCCCAATTAAACTATCTTCCTTGGGCATGTCAACATTAACTGGTTAACTCTCAGTAATCCAAACTAATACTCATATTAATTTATACGGCTTTACACAACTGATCTCCCAACCTACTCATAAAAACAACTCTCACACATTTTGCACTCTTTACTGACTGGGTACTTGTACCTAATACTTCCAAATATCATAACCCTGAAACCCTACCAAACACCCCGAGCGATCACTCCCCTATGAAAGTGCTTAGGTTCACTCCCCACTTCTCAAAACATCCTAGATTTATCATTTGTCACACTCCCCACTTCTCAAAACATCCTAGATTTATCATTTGTCACAAATTCTCTAACTTCCATCCAGAAACCTTTAATGCCCTCCTCTCTAAAGTAAACTGGAAATTTCTTACCCAACTCCCACTAGAAGCAGTCCTAGCTTTCAACTCCTTCCTTAGCATCTTAGACTCGCTTGCTCCCCCTCGCAAAGTCCAAATTAAGTCCACCATATCTCCGTGGCTTTCAAAAGCCACTCGTACCCTTATGACAACTAGAGACAAATTATGGAAAAAATGGTCACAAACTAAGCTCCCTGCAGACTTGCAAAAATAAAAAGAACTCAGAAATCTGACAAAAAAAAACACAAAGATAAAAAGGACTTCTATAACAAACCTCTCACAGCCCTAAAATCTAATTCTAAAAAATTCAGGAACTTCGCTCCCCCAATCCATGCCCAGACAAGACATCTGAAGAAACTGCCACCATCTTCAATACCTATTTTAATCAATTTAATATCTAAGCTACTGAACCCTAACCCAAACTCCTCTACTACCAACATCTCCAACTTTTCTGAACCTACTCCTAATACTATCTCCTCAAATACCTTCTCCCTCAAACCTGTACCTACTAGCTACATCAAAACTCTACTCTATAAATTAAAGCCATGCTCAGCATCAGCTGACAATATTCCTTCCACTTTTCTTCTACTAGCAGCAGTCTCTTGCTCTCCCTATATCTATCCTAATTAATCAGTCTCTCTCTCTCTCTCTGAATCTAAAGTCCCTTCCATCTAGAAACAATGCTACACTCTACCTATACACAAAGGAGGAAATTCCTCTGACATTTCCACTTTTAGACCTATTGCTATCCTCTCCCCTCTCTCTAAAGTACTACAAAAATGTATTCATAAACGTTATGCACTAATACAGGAAAATCTGCTTACACACACTCAACACGGCTTCAGACGCAAACATAGCACCACTACAGCTCTAGTATCCTTCCTCAACACTGTCTCTATAGCCATGGACGACCATATACTTATTTCTTGCCTATTCCTGGATCTCTCAAAAGCTTTAGACACAGTCTCACACTCTCGTCTGCTTCAGAAACTGCATAACCTCAACTTCTTCTCTGATACTGTTGCATGGTTCTCCATCTACCTCAATGATAGATCTTAATCAGTGAGATGGTACTCTGCACTTTCCCCTCCTCTCCTTGTAAAAATGGGTGTACCTCAAGGGTCTATCCTAGGGCCTTTACTTTTTAATATCTTTACTACTCACCTCTATAACTCATGTCCTCAGTCATCTTTAGTGCAATATGCAGATGACTCTACAGTCATCACCACAGCCAACTCTCCCTCTAAGCTCTTCTCAGCTACTCAGGCATCTTTTAACTTAGTTGAAACATGGCTCTCCCACAACTAGCTCATCCTTAACCCTAAAAAAAAAAAAACAAAGTTGTTACTCTTCCTACCTAAAAAGGTCAACAATATTAAACCCTCCTTCTCCATACAGTCCCTTAACACTCCCATTCAGGTAGAACCCAGCACTAAACTCTTAGGTGTAACCAACGATCAGCTTAAATCTGACTTGCATGTAAACAACTGTATCAAAACTCATTCAAAGCTAGGGTGCCTTTATTGTAGCAAGAAATTCCTTACCTCTGAAGCCAAGATTACGCTCTCTCTTACCTACCTTCTTCCCAATCTAATGTACAATTCTCAAATTCTCACAAATCTTAACTCAGCACCCCTGACCAAACTCGAATCTACCTACAACAAGGTAGCTAGATTTGCTGCCCAACAAACCTACAAATCCCATCACTGTCTCCGTCTAAAACACATTAACTGGCTTGAATTACCCCACCAGCTTCTTCTCTCTCAGCTCCATATCATTCATTCTATCCTATACCAGCCTTCCTACTGCCCAGCACTATCCCCTCTCATCTCCCATTATTCTCTCTCCAGACCTCTCCGAAGCTCTAACCAAGACCTACTACAAATCTAAAAACCCAAGTCAAAATTTGGACGCAACATGTACAGCTATCACCCCACTATTGCCTGGAATAGACTAACTAGAAATCAGGACCCTTACACATCTTTAACAATTTAAGACAGCCATCAAAGAGCACTTTAAAAGTCACTAGTCTTGCCACTGCACTCTCCCTCCTTAAACATCCCCTACTTCCCATACCTTAATCTACTTTCTGCCCTTAACTCACTCTTCTCACTAGCTCTCTCTAATCTTCCTTGACTACTCTTTCTACTGTCTTCTAAAATCTACTAAACAAATCGCCTCAGAGAAACCTTCTATTGTAATTGTCTTGCCTTCATGCAACTATATCATAATATAACTGGGTTTTTGTAACCACTTACCCCAAAAACTATATTCACCTTAGACATATTTTCTTTTTATACAACTTGAAATAGTTTTGCTATACTCCTGATTATTGAAACTGCATAACACTGCATTGCTACTTAATGCCTTGTAATAATCCTGTAACATTGCTGAGTAATGCTAATTTATAATGAAAACTGAATAATATGTTGGAGCTTTTTTCCCCAGGCCTCCGTTGAAAAAGGGCTCTTCAGCTCACTCGGGACAATCCCGGTCAACAAATGTAAAATAAATAAATAAATAAATAATAAATTAGACGTCCTCTAATTTAAATGGACGCCAGTGAAGGGAAAACACAAGAACAGGGTAAAGAACTAGTTTAGAAAAGTAATTTTAGCTTATATTACTATAATATAAATATATAAAAAAAATAACATTTAGCCCAAAGCTGTGTGATCCAACCTCTACGCTGCACGGTAAACAAGATCTGAGGTAATTACGGGGTTGCATTATGGGCAAAGAATAAGGCCCAAAAGCTTTAATGAAGACCTCGAGTGTGGGAAATGGCTGAGACGGATCCAATGCATCAGATCCGACTCATCAGCAAGAATAAAGGTGAGACTAACATCATCACATCTGTACGTTTTTCAACCAGTTTCAGTGTTATAGCGAGTCTTGATATTTCAAATAGTTAACAGTTTACTTCTTGCAATAATATTATAATTAAATGTGCGCATGTTTTCTCTCTCTCTCTCTCTCTCCATAATCAACCAATTTTTTGCACATGTGGTCAGGGTGTCACATCAACAGTGACAATCTTCTAGAGACAATTCTCACACTGCTGGGCTGCTATTTTTGTCAGAATTGTTCTTCCATACCACACAATTACCACACACACGTACCTGCACTCACACCTCCATTCCTGCTACTGTATGCCTTTTGAATGTGGGGAAAAATGAAACCACCAGAAGAAACACACAAGAGCAAGGGGAGGACATGTAGACTCCACAGAAGGGCACCCAAGCTGAGAATCAAACTAAAGAAATTCTTGCTATAAGCAAGAACAGTACCTGCTGCATCACTGACATGCTAGCTCAATTTTACCCTTTGTTAACTCAAATAGTTAAAATCAAGGGAGGAATTTTCCCTTTCATATGGCCAAAACCTTGGTCAGGACTTTAACATTACCACTGATCAATACTGCTCTATACCCATTTACTTCAGTTATACAACCTTCCGGTTCTGTTACTAAGGTAGCAGTACACTCTGAAAACTCTGCAGAAAATGTTCCTCTTTTCTTGGTCTCTAAACTACTCAAAATGCTTAGACAATCTTTCACAAATCCTACCGAAAGTCAGTGACTGCCTGCCTGGGCCAGCTATTTTCTGAGGGACAACATCCTGATGGCTACTCTTACTTGTTCTTCATCAGTTTCTCTGTCTGATTTTATCTCTACTGTTAACCATGGAGGTAGGGACTTGTAATACTGTGGACAGTTACTTTTTCCTACCAAGACTGTTTAAAAGTCTCATAGGTTATATTGTATATAAGTAGCAGGCTAACTGCCCTTGCAGGCCATTTTAAGCTTAGCCAATTTCTATTTCTGTGTTTAAATTAACCTATCCCATGTGGGTAGAGATTGGCCTTACCCATCCTATGTTCAATAGTTATACATTAAGAGAATAACTGGGATCATGCCATACATAATTTGAGGGGACTCAAACATAAGACAAAGCACTTAGGAGCTGCCTCTGTCCATTAGTAGCACAGGGGGCAGTCCTGGGGTACATTTTCTGTTTCCCATCCATAGATTCAAGCTGCGCTTGAATATGGACAGGGGTGAACTTTGTTTTATGTGGATGGGGAGTCTGCTTCATAGCAGCAGTATCCTCAAGATATACCTGTCCCTCCATACCATTGTAGTGATGCTGCAGAAGAGGTTTAGATCCTTAGCCTGACTCCTTCTGATGCCATTTGACTTGCTAATGTGCAGTAAATCCATTAATATTGGATCAGAAATTCCTGAAACAGTACAGTAAATCCTACCTGCAGACAATTTTCCCTCCTCATGTTTATACATAGAATGTGTTACATTACTAGAATGCCTTCTGCCAAAATATTTCCCCATTTTATCAAACTTCATATTTTGACTCTTCTCTACTGACATCATTTAAATAATGAATGTGCACTGAAAGTATTCATTTAACCAACATATATGCACTTACAGTATTAAATTGTTTTATGAGTGGACCCTCTCTGAAGGGTTTTAGGTTGAGTATTGTACTCTCCACCAATCAGTTTGGCTTTTTAACAGCAAAATTGTGCAATTAGAGTAAATTATATGCTTGGATGACATGTCCTGGAATAATAGTCCAATTATACATGTATGTGAGTGACAAAAGGCACACCAGTTCTTAGAACAATTAGAGATCTGACACGCAACATTACCATACATGCAAAACTAAGTAAGCCTGTGCGATTATAACACACCACAGCCCAAATTAACTCACAGGAGACAAAAGAAAAACAATGGCAGCAGTCAAAAACACCACTCAAAGGGACAGAAACAGGACATTTCTGACCCATCAGGAAGGGGTCCTTTAGTAGATAAACTGATACAGTACAAAAAGGTAAGTGAAATATCTAACATCAAGCTCTAGGTTGGGCTGAATTCCAAAGGAGTACCACTACAGTGAATGGAGACAGACTCAAAGCAAACGTTCAGTTGGTCCAGTCTTGCAAAACTGCCATCCCAAATATGGCCGAATTCCCAGAATTGTGGTGGTGACAATAATGCTTAGTGAAAATGTGTGATGGAACCATGTTGTTACAGCACTAATGTTTGCAACAGAAACAGAGAGATTCTTGAAGGAGCCACTGAAAGCAGTTAAACCTCTAGTGAACGGAGCTTCAACAGCAACATTAGTCAAAAGATGGCTGCTAAATAACTGCAAAAGATGATATAATCCACTTGTGTTTACTTGACAACTGCAAGTCCTTCCTCCACAAAGCAAAGGAGTTGCACAACAAGCTCCTAAATGAATTCCTTGCTGTTCTGCCAGTGCATATCCAGTGTACGAAAGGGCCCACCTCTCACCCTTAGTTTCTGTTGATGGCAGCAAAACCAAGAGGTTGAAGTTGGAGAGGTTGTTTTCTCCTAAAGGTGGGATTAAAAATTAAGGATTATTGAGTGACACCCTATTCTTTTGAAAGACCAGACATGGCTCCCAGGACATAAGAGTTTAAAGTTCTGAGACACCAGTTGGAAGTAAAATTCACTAGGAAAAGGGTTCACTGTGGAAAAAAAGAGTCTACATCAATAATCTACAAGGTTCTAATAGAAGACTGGCAAGCCTGTCTACCGTGAAGTTCGAGGTCTCGTGGAGGAATAGGTTTCTCAACAGGAGATGGAAATGTAGCATTTGTTGCAATTCTACACCCTCCAAACAAGACACAGCTGGCAGATACATCCTGATCATGGATTGAGGGACACTCAAGTGACACCAGTAAACAACAGGGACAGTGTGCAGCACCCCACCACCAAATATTAACATATGGAGGTAAAAGTGCATCCTGGTAACTTCAGTCAATTTTAAAACCCTCTGCTAGCAAGTTGGTGGACTAAGGGGTTTACATAAACTGTCAAACTCTGAAATGGAGTTAGCTGCCCCCAAGCGATTTAGGTCTTCCATGGCTAAGACTGGTATGCCTTCCTGTGCCACAAGAGACCCTAGACCATGAAACCACACCCTTCTTAGCCATCATGGTGTGAAAGAATGTGTGATTTTTCATCACTGACGTATGTAATGAGTGAAAGTAGCAGGAATGGTGGGAAGACATGTAGTAATCTTTTGTTCCATTAGAGAGAGAGAGAAAGAAGGCACCCACCACTACCTTCATTCTTGCTTTACTGAACTAAGCAGAGCAGGTGGAGGATCACCAACTCTCAAGTGGCAGAAAGTCTGATCAGCAGAGTATGAACAGATCTGGAAGACCCTAACCATGCTAATCTCAGAATCCAGAGCTCAAGGAGAAAGATGAAGACTAAGCAACAAGCATCCACCACCTCATTCCCCTTCCTGGAGAGGGTAACTGCTTGCAAAAGCATGTCCTTAAAGCTTAACACCAGACTGCCACCACTTCCAGGGACACAGAACAACTTTATTCCCCCTTGCTTCTTTAGATACCACATGACATACTGTTTTTTGACTAGTTGAGTAGAAGTCCTGGAAACTGCTGTTCCTACAACGTGTTTCAGGACCAGAATTATTGCTCTAGATCACGTTCCCCGTTACCTCTCTCTTTCTCTCTCTCTCTGTCTGTCTGTCCCATCATGACTCCAGCATTTGCTATCTTCCAGAGGAAGAACTATTTTTAGTATGCTTGGGGTATAAAATGGTCGATACACAGCCTCCTCTATCAAGGAGAACCACAGCCCTTGCACCTTGAGGAAGCTGAGGTAGACTACAGCATGCAACTGAAGTATCTGTCATTATAATCTGTAATGGGTTCAGTTACAGACAGTGAACACAAATCAAAATATTGGTGGGGACTGTCTCCTCACTGCAGGGTCAAACAAGGATCCCACAACCACAGAAAGTCTGTAAGGATGTGGCGGTTATGTAGCTATTTACACCTTCCAGTCCACTGCAGCAACATCCACAAGCCCAAATATACAACTGGCAGCATGAATCATATGGTTCTCATCAGCTCAGAGATGCGGTGAAGTTTGAGCCTGGATCACCCTTCATTCTAACCCAGAATATCAAAGTCTTGACCTTCTGGGCTGGGCCTTCTTTAGAGGGTACAACTGACCAACAACTGAGGCATCCAACTCTGTTCTAATGAAGTGCTTTGTTCAAGCCAGGCTTAAGGAGGACACATTTCAATTTATAGTCACTTCTAGAAACTGCATTCAGGGGAGTGTTAAAGAATGGCCACCTCCAAGAAATCACTGAACTATGTAACCATGAGTAAGTCATCCAAGTAAAGGCACACTAGGAGAAATTTTGCCTGTAAGGCTTTGATTACCAATGCCATCATCTTGGTGAAGGCTCCATGCGCTGAACAAATGCCCATGGCAGCACTTTTGTAGAGGAAAGAATGACAGCCTATAGGAAGCCTCAGGAGTCTCCTGTGCGGACAGCAAAAAACAGTGGCATGCCAAAAGCCACCCATCAGGTCCAGTAAAACCAACAGAGCACTTTGTTGAATTCAGGGTATGAAGGTAAACATCTAGAAATTAATGCAACAGATGTGCTGACTAAGGTCTCTGAAGTCCAGAATGTGCTAAAAAAAATCTTTCCTTTTTAATGCCTAAAGAAAAGATGTAAAACCTCACCCATAGTGCAGCAAATGACACCCTCTTAGCTTTAAAGTCTAGGCTTGTTACAAAAACTCTACTGAAACAAATTGATCCATCTGAGAGCCTCTTCTGGGTGGAAAGAGGGGTCGGTTTCGGAAGGTGGCCAAAGGTGACCATTTTTCACTTTCTGGTCCTTTGTGATGGTTCTCTAACTCAGAATAAAAATGGGAAAAAAGCTTCCCCACAGACTGTCCCACACTACCAGAAGGATTACAGTGAAGCCACCAGGGGAGTCATGAGCTACAGTAAATCTGCAAGGACTGCGGGTATCAAACGGTGTCATTTCTAAAGGTATTCCTTGGACACGCAGATTGACCAAGTCAAAAATGGTGTGGAAGTGACAGAGGGTGGGGAGAGTCACAGAGACCCTCAATAGATTTGATGGCCTATTTCACATCAAGTAGTTGTCAATCACATCCTGGGCTGAATGGCATAAGATAGCCCTTCAAAGGGACAACATGGATCTTTTTTTTTTAACAGTTATTAAATACCATTTTAGGCAGTGACATAGGTGAACATATTAATAGAGCAGAAATCAAATCACAGTTAACATTCTTCATGTAGAATAAGCAAGTTTTGTTTTTAACAATTATCATTAACTCCAATATTACATAAATTGCTCAATTCCTGCCTACCCTTAAGTCTCACCCCTCCTCCTGAACATTATTCTGCACATAATTTTTCATAAATCCCATTGACTTCTCTGCAATTTGTTCCTTCCCTTTTGTAAAGATCCCATCTCCAGTTCTTTTACTTCCTTTACAATATTCAGTACTTCGAATAGTTGGTTTAGATTTTTATTTTTTAGTAATTGCTTTTTTTTGGCAACCAAAAGCATTAAACTTAACTCGACCTTATGTTGGGGCAATTTGTATCCTATATCCCAACTGAAAAGAATTATTACCTTGTATACAGTCAGTTGCTCCCTCAACATATATGACAAAATACTCTGAAGGGAATTTTTAAAAAATCAGACCGCTTGTTAACATTCCCAAAACACGTTCCCTATTACCCCCACCTCTCTCTCTCTCGGTCACATCATGAACCCAGCATTTGCTATCTTCCAGATGAAGAAATATTTTAAGTCTGCTTGGGGTATGAAATACCTATATAAACACTTTCAATTCTAAATATTCCGATTTTCTTGCATACTGGGGAGCCATACAAAATGTCCTCCCTTTGTTCTTTTGTATACTGCCCTTCCATTTTGTATAACCCACTAGTGTTTTTTTTCTCTCACTCATATCCTTTGTTTTTTTTGCCTATACTCCGTTATTAGTCCATGCTAGGGAAGGCAGTCTAACCAGCATTTCAAACTTCTACTTGGCCTCACTCCACTCTAACTTTCCCTCTCTAGGGATTTGTCCCAACACCTTGGTTCCTGCCCTAATTTTTTCCAATAAACTCCAGTCCCTTCTTGCCCATTTTCTATACCCCTACTTGCAGGTATTACTATTGGTAAAACCTCCTTTCTTTATTCTCATGTTGGCTTGGTTACTAGAATACTCCCAGTTCCATTAGGAATATAATATTTAAGCAATAACCGAAGATGTGGTGTGGTATACTGAAGATTTACCCATGGTTGGTGTGGTTTAATCACAGAGAAGCCTGAGTGATTAAATAAAGCCAACCGTGAGTAAATCCTCATTATACAACCCCCCATTAATATTCCAAAACGTGCACGCTGTAAATCAGAGTTATAGTAATGGAAAAAGGTCCTGTCGCCAGGACTTTTTCCATTAGTATAACTTTTTTTTACAGCAACGGAGAACACAAGATCTCCATTGCTTTTTACACACAATCTTGCTATGTTAAACAAGTTTAACATAGCGAGACAGCTTTAAAAAAAAAAGTAACTGAGATCTTCCTATATCCGTTGCTTTTTTTAAAGGTGCCTCGCTATGTTAAACTCCTTTAACATAGCGAGACAGTTTGTAAAAAGCAACGGAGATCTTGCTTTCTCCGTTGCTTCTGCACACAGCTCTGATGTACTGTGTAGGCATACGCATGCGCAGTACATCAGAACTGCAGCAGAATACCAGACAGCTGCGGAAGGGCAGCAAGGAGGCATTATACAATGCCATTATTTAAGAAAAGCAATTATTTTTTTCTTAAATAATGTCATTGTATAATAGCAATAACCCACTTCTGGATGTGGGTAATGCTGGATTTATTCATGGTTGCCTTTGTTTGGCCACTTGGGCTTCACCCTCATGACCCAACCACACCAACCGTGGGTAAATCCAGCATTACCCACACCCAGGCATGGGTTACTGCTATAATATATCACAACCATGGAGTCGGTTATTGCTATTATACAATGACATTATTTAAGAAAAACAAAATGCTTCTTAAATAATGTCTTTGTATAACAGAGCATTACTGTTCTTCCGCTGGTGGTGGTATACTGCTTCCTTCTGTTGATGTACTGCATATGTGTATGGGACTTGCGTTCCCACGCATACCCAGTACATCAATGCTTTGCAACAGAAGCAACGGAGAAAAGAAAGTCAACGTTGCTCCGTTTTTTTGTTTTTTTTTATTAAAATAAAAATAAATAAAACTTTTGGACACCTTATACCAACGGAAAAAAAGTTTGGGCAACCTTTTTCCGTTGGTATATTGTGGGATTTACAGCGGGCACACTGGCCAATTAGCGTGCATGTTTTGGAATATTAACGGGGGGGGGGGTCACTGTATAATTGGTATGATTGTTGCTATTCTCCTTAAACCACCTGCATCCAGAAGCCTACTATCTCCTTACTTTCCAAACCTCCCCCCAATCACCTCTTTCCACTTTGATTTATAACCTTCTTGGTTATACATATGAGCCTTACATGTGTAGCTCTGAAGTGTCCCTTCAAACTAGGTAACGCTGAACCACCTTATTCTATGAAGAGAATCAACTTATCCCACTTAACTCTTGCCCTCTTCAATTCCCACCCTCTTCAATTCCCAAATTAAATTATGTGCCATCCCACTTAATTTGGGAATGGAAGAGGGCAAGAGTCAAGTCTCGCAACTTCCCCTCTAGTTGATAAAAATATAACTGCCTGCATATAAAACTAAAGGAACTAGAAACATTTCACTGCTTGTATCTTTCTATCAACTTCCATAATCAAGAGCTTCTCAATTTTTGAATTATGTTTTGTTTATCCCCCCCCCATATATCAGTAGCTGCCATAACAGAATCCTTCCTAATCCATACACCTAAATACTTCATTTTATCATATCCTTGTAAATATGGGCATTGCTGAACCAGTTCATGTGTAAGTACATAGATTACTCCTATAGCCTTTGTTTTATCTTCATTTATGTATTACCCTGAAAACAAAAAAAAAAATCAAAATGGTCTCAGAATGTTCCACATTACCAAAATGTATTTTGCTGGATTTATCAAGAACAGAATAAGATCACCTGTAAATAAAGCTAACATCTTGTTTACCATAGCAGTTGTATCCTTGAGTTTACAAGACTCTTATTTTCTTTGTTAGTAGCTCTAAATGTAAAGCAAATAAAGGAGAGACAGGATACCCCTCTGTCTGGTCTCCTTTTCACACACAGCTTGCAGAAAAGGACCTCTCTACCTTAATTCATGCCGCCGCCCCTTAATATATCCTCCTAGTTAACCCTACTAATCTATCAAAAACACAAATACTACCACTGCCCTACTCAAAAATCTCAGCTAACACTATCCTATGCCTTCTCTGCATCAAGACCCATCAACAATACTGGCATTTGTTTCATCTGGATTATCACTGTTCTATTAACTTTGTCAAATACTTGCATCCCATCAAAAACACCAATTCACATCTAAAACAGCTTTGCCATTTTCATAGCGAACCCAAACATTTTACAATCATGGTTCTGAACTGAAACTGGCCTATATAAAGCTGGGTCTGAAGAGTCTCTACCATTCTGGGCAATACAGCAACCACAGCTTTCTTCTAAAATACTGATGCTTCCCCACCCCTTTTAAAATATTAAGCAAAACCATCCAGGTCTTTATCAATCTCTGCCCACTCAATTTCCACAGAAAAAAACACCTCTTCCCGAAGACTCACCTGTTGACATTACACATTACTAATTTTTTATCTCATCACTTCCTGTCTTAGTTATTAATTACTGAGCCTCATCTGCCACTAACCTTGGCATAATTATGTTTTCCATAAATGTATCTATTTATGCCTTTTCTTGGTTTCCACATTTCTCTGTTTTAACACATTTTCATAAAACATCCAAAATATATTTAATATTAACAACTCTACTTTTTGTCATGCAAGTCGTTGTGGCCTTGAGTTATCAAATAGCTGATTAACAGCAATTTTGCAAATGGCAGCCATCTGAAATGTTGGGGTCAGCTAAACAGAGTCCCAAAACATGGAGACTGAATGGCTGAAACAACAGACATATACAAAGTATGAGATGGTCATTTCCCAGAATATTCCCCTCTGTAAGGTATGGCGATCTTGGAGTTGATGTATATAATTTCAAGAAGAGAAGAGTGATGTTTGAGATTCACTCTTCTCCTATTGTTTCAGTCTTTTTTGCAGCTTGTCCATACTCGGCATTTCAATAGAGAGTCTGGCCAAACACATGCATATTATCAATTACTCCCTTATTTTATTTTTAGCACTTTGCAGCTGCTCTTCCTCTTGTTCTGCACGATTTACCTTATAATGTAATACTTTAACCTTTGTCAACCCAGCTAAATAATTCCTTTTGCTTCCCCCATCACTACCATGTTTTAAACTTTTTTTTATATTATCCCACTATTTATCCCTTTTGAAGAAATCTCCCCTGATAACTCTTGAATCATTTGCACTACCCATTCTTTAAATTCCTCTCTTTTTAATGGCTAAGATAGTGCCATTGTCTTATTTAACTTAACTATCCTGCATTTTTGCCTTATTTTTCCAATTAAATACACGTTTCTGCGAAATATAATTTGTATCCAGTCTAGCACAGGTACTGTACCTTGGGGAATAATATATACATTTTATATGGGTTTCTACTATGGAATTTACATCTTCCATACCAAACATTCTCGCAGATTTGTTCAGAAAGCTATCCAATTTGTTTACGTTTTTCTTTCCCTCTAGCCCCCCTCCCAATACATTCTCACCATTTCAAATCAACTTTCAGTCCTCGCCCATAAATAATATCCTCTGTTGAATATTTATAATTCCTCTTAAAATTCTCTTAGGGTCCATAACACTTTCAGATAGAACATAAATGCATGCCAGTGTAATCTTCCTCCCTTGCCAGTAACCCCTTATTACCACAGATCTATCATTACAGTCTCCCTCCCCCTCCTATCACTACTGGAGCCCCTCCCCCTCCTATCACTACTGGAGCCCCTCTATCAATACTACACAGATTGAAAAATGCTTCCATTTACTATTATAAATCTTCCTCGTGGAAGGCTTAAGAGAGGCTACTAAAATAGCCTTAACAGATGACGAGATACCGGGAGTCCTAGCTATCACTGGAACTGGATCAACCAAGCTGTAAGTTTGAGGTTGTCCAGGTTCGGGGTTGTCAACCCTAGCAGGTGGGAGATCAGATACGGTGTGGGATCTAGAACCCATGGTGGGTTCAATAGGTGAGACCACAGGCAAGGGAACCAAGCTTGACGAGGCCAGAATGGGGATATGAGGATCACTCTGCTCCCCAACTGACGTGCTTTTTGCAAGAATTTCAGCATTAGGGGAAGAGGAGGATAAGCATAAAGTAGACCGGATGGCCAAACATGCACCAGAGCATCTCTGGGGGATTCCCCCGGTGGGGGAATTAGAGCGAAGTAGTCGCTGCACTTTGCGTTCGAAGGAGAAGCGAAGAGATCGCAGCAAGGTTGACCCCATTTGAGGAAAATCTGCTTCGCCACTCTTGGGTTCAGAGACCACTCGTATAGTGAAAGGATAGTTCGACTCAACCTGTCTGCCAAGATGATCGACCGACCCAGAATGTGCGTTGCTATGAGAAAGCGGTTGGTGGAAATCACCCATTCCCAAACTCTCATGGCCTCTCAACAAAGTGGGTAGGACCTGGTTCCCTATTGTTTGTTGATATACCAGACAACTGACATGTTGTCAGTCTGAATTGCAATAGTTCCCGAGGGAAGAAGGGCTTGGAGTGCTTGCAACGCAAGAAGCACCGCCCTCATCTCTAGGACATTGATGTGCAACAAGGTCTCTGATTGGGTCCACGTGCCTTGGACGGTTCTGCCCATACAGTGCCCCCCCCCCCCCAAGAGAGAAGCATCCGTGGTCACTGTGGCAAGAGGGGGAGGCATCGAGAACAGACGCCCTTTCCGGAGGACCGGAGACTGGAGCCACCAGAGTAGGGCTTAATTGCAGACCCTGCTGAGGGGAATGGGTGAACACAGGGGATGTTGCAGAATGGACCATTGGACCTGTAGGGTCCATTGCAATACCCTCATGTTCAGGCGCGCTAAGGGTAGTAGACTGATAGTTGCCACCATAGAGCCTAGCGCCCTCAGGACCAATTCCGCTGGAGGAGCCGGGTAGTTCAGAAGAGCTAGTACATGGAGCTTCAGGGTCCGAAGTCGGTCCGGAGTCAAAAAGACCTGCAGAAGATTTGTGTCCAATCTGGCTCCAATGAAGTTCAAGACTTGGGTTGGGTGGAGATAAGATTTTTTGATACTGATTGTAATTCCCAGTTGGGAAGCCAGATGGAGGAAATAATCTCTGGCTGAACACAGCAGATGCCTGGTGGAGGCGGACAGGAGCCAGTCGTCTAGGTACGGAATGACCTGTATTCCCTGAAGCCTCAGGTGGGCAGCTACCACTGCTAACACTTTGGTGAACACCCTGGGGGCTGTGGTGAGACCAAAGGAGAGGACCCTGAACTGGTAGTGGCTGGCTCCCAGCCAGGAGCCGAGATACCTTCTGGATCGCCTGTCCATCAGAATGTGGTAGTATGCGTCCTTGAGGTCTATGGAGCACATCCAGTCATTCTCCTGCAGGAATGGGAGAATGGATTGAATGGTGACCATCCGGAACTTTTCTTTGGCCACTGACAGGTTTAGGAAGGATAGATCGAGGATTGGTCTTAGGTCCCCCATCTTTTTTTGGCACCAAAAAGAACCTGGAGTAAAAGCCTGATCCAGACTGATCTGGGGGGACGTGCTGGATAGCTCTTTTATCTAGAAGCTGAAGGATTTCTGCAGCTGCTGCCTCCCTTTGATTGGGTGGGACATTGGGGAGACACCAGGGTTTGGGAGGAAGGTTGAGAAAGGGAATCTTGTAACCTCTGGATAGGATCCGAAGCACCCAGCGATCTGTTGTAATGGACTCCCACATGGCTAGGTGCCTCGAGAAATACTCCCCGACTGCCTCCAGAGTAGAGCAGTCAGGTAAACCCTCAGGGTTGCTGCATGGGCCGATCAGAAAAAAGATCTAGACCAGAAATTCTTCGTCCCCCTCTGTCTCTGGGCGGGCGTCCACCTTGTCCTCCTCTGCCTCTGAAGGACGAGGGGTCCGGAGCGAAATGGGACTGTTGAGATTTCCAGAACCACATCTTCTTCTGTCCCTTTTGGTTCCTAGTGAAGGACCTCTGGGGAGCAGAGAAGCGGACTCCGATGGCAGACGTCTTCCCATCTTTTTCGCTCTGGACCAACGTGTCGCGTACGGTCTTGCCAAAAAGGGAAGAACTGTCAAATGGGGCATTAGCAAAAGATGCCTTGAAGGGTTCCGCAAAGTCACAATGGCAGAGCCAAGCATGCCATCGTAAGAAAATGCCCACTCCACTTGCTCTAGCGGCTCCTTCCGTGAAATGAGAGAGGAGCCGCATAGAGGTATTCAAAATGGATTTGAGAGTGGCCATTCGGGTAGAGAATACTTTCTTATCCTCTGCCGACATGGACTCCGAGGGCGACCCAGCGTATTCTTTGAGGAGATCCCGCTGGAGTCATATGAAGTGTGCCATACAATTCAGCGACCTTACTGAGAAGGTTGCTGAAGCGAACATCCGCTTCCCCAAACGATCCATCGTCTGGGACTCCTTGTCTGGAGGATGGACAGAGGAACTCTCCTGGGCCAGTTCCTTTTTAGTGGCGGCCGCCACCAACATGGCATCTACGGGAGCACCCTTGCTCCAGCAAGCTCTATCAGAAGGGGGGCTAAGAATCAGGCCTCTTGGGAATGGGCTCCACAGTGTCCGGCTCCTTCCATGCCCTGGTCGTAATCAGGTCTACCAGGGGGTCGGCGGGAGGGGACACCCAAGAGGTAGATGGGCCTGCATCAAACGCCTCCAGAAATACAGACTCATCCGAGGAAGGTTTTTGGGCGGACCACCCCCCTCTAATTCAAAGCATTTCCATGATGTCTCTGAAGGAGAAGTCTGCGGGGGGTGACCTTGGGGAACCTTCCCCTTCCTCCAAATCTGTATCCGTTGTCAGGGACTCAGGTGAGTCCAAGTGCCTCCTCTTGCACTTACGTTTGTGAGGGATCTCCTCGGGGGGGGGGGCTGTCCGAAGAGGCCTCACCAACCACATCCTGTTCCTCCAAGGGAACTATCTGGGACGTAGGCGCATGCTGTCCCTGGGGCCGAATGATGGAAGGTAAAGCAGTCTGAGATGGAGTGCAGGGTGGAGCCGTAGCAGGAGCCTGGGGTCTTGAATCCCTCGAAAGGACCCTCTCCACAACATCGAACGCCGAGCCCCCCTCGGATCCGATGCGTGGATTGGAGCCGGCGCCGAAGCAGTCGGATCCGAAGGGCCAGTGTGCTCCGACCGAGACGAGGCCGACGACTCCCTGACCCCTCCGGATCCGAAGCTCAGCTCTCGGCTCCGAGAGCTCGGATCCGAAAAGGGACCCGACAGACTCAAGGGTGCTGTCAGTGCCAAAGTACATGGTACTATCGGAGCCGACACTCCCCCGGCTCAGACGCTACTCAGCTCCAAAGGCTCAGAGCCCCGAAAGAGGGTCGGAGAAGGAGCTATCGGGTGAAAAAGGGGGTCGAGCCCCCCCCCCCCGGAGGGGGGGGGAGGCAGGAACACTCCCATCTGCAGCTGGGCCTGGAGGAACCTACGCATTATCCGGTCCATGTCTGCATCCGATAAGCTTCTGGTCGACCTCAAGGAGGCCACTGAGGCGGGATGGGAGTGCCGCCTCGATGACCTCGAAGGTGACCGGGCCTCCTCCGGCCCCGGGGAGAATGGAGCCGGGAAGGAGAAGGCCCGGAGGCCCTAGGGGAAGCTGCTTGCTTGGCTGGCAGGGCCGAGGAGGAAGATTCGGCCAGCCACTTGTGATGCTGGTCTTTCTTACGCTCCCTCCTAGCTTCCCTCTCCTCCTGGCCAATGGTGGAAGGTAAAGTCCCGGCCAGGGGAGCAGGGATGGGTGGTGGTGCAGCCGCGGCAGGTGCCACAGAGGGAGGAGTCCGAAGTTGGGTCCGGGGGCAACAGTCCCACCAAGACCAACTTAGATCTCCTGTCACTCAAAGACTTGGGGTTGAAGGCTGCACAAATAGTGCAGCCTGAAGACAGGTGGTCAACCCCAAGGCAAATAACACACAGAGTGTGGCCATCCGCTGAGGACAGCTTATGGCCACACTCGGTGCATTTAGAAAAAAAGGCTTTAGGGGTCTCGGACATAGCTAAGAAAAAGTTTAACACTAGGCCCGACCAACACGTTACGCAAACACACAGGGGGGAGAAAAACGAACTACGTGTTAGGATTAGCTACACAAGACTAAAATATATATACCAAAACACTGGGGGGAAACACACACACCAGTTATAATAAGCGCTATAATAACAAGAAAGATTTTCCTCACAAAATCCTACACTATCCGCCTGGAAGCTCGATCAAGCTGCTGTCGTGAAACGCGGCAAACGAGATCTGGGGACAGGAAGGGTTAGCAGGGGATTATGGGTAAGGGGAGGAGCTTGGAGCACGGATCTTAGCTGTTTGAAGCTGCAGGCTCGGATCCGATATGGATCCCATACCCACAGGTTGATGGACAAACGAAGTTAACTACTTCAGATCTGGCTAGTAAGTGCACTGCCTGGATGCCAGGAAAAAAGAAATATAAAGGACCTGGAGGAAAATCTGCTACAAAAGGTGAGAAAGAAACACAGAATGAGACGAGTACTGCAGTTGTTCTACAAGAAGCAGTAAAAGTTCCACACATGACTTCTAGTACCCTAGAGGTCAGTATAAAAGCAGCTGCACAAAGAATTGCTTAAAATAAATGAACCACTGATGGAATACATTAATACAAACAATAATAAGCTGGAAAAACTGGAAGAAGCTTTAAACAGATATTCAGATAAGGTGGCAGAAATGCAAAACTCAAGACAGTGAAATAAGGAAAAGGCTGGCCGAATAGGAGAATGCACAAGAACAGATGTTTAAAAAATAACAGAGTTGGTGGACAGACCACACAGAGAAACACTGAGATTTTATGCTGTAACAGAGAAGTTGGAAGGAACAGAATATATTAATTTCACGAAAGCACAAATAAGGAACTGGACTGGTATTCCACAACGGGCACTGTTAACTGAATGGGCACATCGTGTGTATGCACCAAATCTGGTTACTAGAAAACACAGACCATTAATAGTAAAGATGCAGTCTTATCGGCAGAAGGGGCTAATTCTGACAAAACTGTGGCAGAAGAATAAAGTGCTAAAAGGGAGCGTTTGTGGAGAATGATTACTCAGTGCACACCAAGCAGAAAAGGCATAAATATATTCCATTATTTACAGAATGTCGAAAAACAGGCATGAGATTCAAACTGCTATACACAGGCATCTTCAAAGTGATTTCCCCGAAGGGATAAATCATTTTTTTGATTACATGTTAAGGAGGAAAGCGGTGGTGGCGCTGCGGTAGCGTTGACGCCTCACAGTAAGATGCTGTCCGGTTCGATTCTCGGCTAGAGCATCTTCTGCGTGGAGACATGCGTGAATGGGCGTACCTTCGTTGAAGGTTGTGCATCAGGCCTGGCAAGCTGGTACGTAAAAATCAACTGCCAATCATTAGCGGACCGGAGTTCCACTGTGGCGACCCCTAACCGGGAAAAGCCGAAAGAAGACATGTTAAGGAGGAAATACACAAGTCTGTCCAATATGCAGTGAGCTGCAAATCAGGAGACGGCTCTGCTTCATGTTCTCCTGGTGATAAGGACTAGAGAGACTGAGCCCGTGAAATCTTTTGCACCGTTTCACTTGCCTGAAAGAAGGAAGAAAACGTAAGAATCCACTAGAAGAATCAGTAATATGTTGGAAATGAAACAGAGACAGGATATGGGAGATGGAGATGAACAGGATTAAAGCTAGTAACTTGGAAATTGACAACTGTGGGTTAATAAAACAATAATTAAATTTGTGAAACATGACAGAACAAGAAAAATCTGAAAATACTGGACTTCCTTTGGGCTCTGTTAAACTTCTGGGGGACTTTAAAGCATGTATTCTGCTTTGTGTTATTAATATTCGGGAGAATAAAATCAGTAACTTGGAAAAAGACAAATGTGGGTTTACAAAGCAATAACTGCATACGTGAAACATGGCAGAACAAAAGGATTTGGAAATATTGGACTTTTGTGGGCTCTGTTAAACTTGCAGGGGAATCTAAAGCATATGCCCTACATTATGTCATTAATTTTCAGAGAACTACTTTGGAGAGGGGAGGAGAAGGAAGAAAGTTAACTGTAAGGAAAACAAAATTTCATTTTTTTTCTTAATGGTAATGTTTAAATGTTGCATGACTTTCTTAGCAAGCTATGACGTAAAGTCTTCTTAGTTCTTTGTTTTTAATGTAATGAGGATACTAATATAAACAGGTGTTTTTTTTTTTTCTCCCTTCTCTCTTTCCTTGTTCTAAGGAATGTAGGCATTGCAATGTTGGGGAGAAGAAAGGTCTGGTTAAGGGAGCATGACATAAGAAAAATTAGTGTGCCTTTTCTCATCCTTGCATAGGGAAATGATTGGGTTAATCCCTAGGCTTTATTCAGTAACAAGTTTACTACAAAGCATATAAATGGAAAAGAATATTGATTATTGTAAGTTTTTTTTTCTGGTAAACAAGGTATCCTTAGCAGCTTGTGTCTGGAGTGCATGTCACCAGAAGACAATCTGATAAAGAGAAATATTTGGCTTGGAGAAAATGTTTACTAAAAGCATTCAAAGTGTTTTCTTAGCTGGGATAGCTATAAAGGTGAGACAAAACCAGACTTACTAAAAGCACAAGCTACACCATACATCTTAGCATGAATGACCTTTCCTTTTGGTTGCCTCCAGCCTGTGAGTGTGGCTATCGGTTTAGAACATTTGTTCTTATTATGTACATAGTTTTGTGTGTTATTATTAAGTTAACAGGTTTTAAGGGGGTTTTGTGTGTGTGTGTGTGTGTGTGTGTGTGTGTGTGTGTGTGTGTGTGTGTGTGTGTGTGTGTGTGTGTTTGTTTGAGGGTTTTCAATAAAATAAAAAATTCTGCAAGATGTGACATAGGCTCAAATGGAGATGACAAGAAACAACTGTATAAAAAATTAACCTGCAAAATGGTGCATGCATGTAACATAAAAGTTTGAACCAAACATTTAACAAAAAAGCTATTATATATAAATGTTAGTAATAATAATTCCTCAAGAATATGACTCTTTCTATAATGTCTTTAAACGTTAATGGTCTCACAGATAAATACAAAAAAGAAAGAGCAGTGAACTATATTAAAAATGTAGAGTGCAAATAGCTATGCTGACACACTTGGAAACAAATGAACATGTGAATTTGATTAAGGTTTTCAGGATGGTTATTTATCAGAATACCTAGGGCAAAGGAAGACAGAAGTACCATATATTAATTGTAAGAAAAGCTCCAATAATAAAATCAGAAAATATAAGATAATAACAGCAGATCTGTAGTACTAAGGGGCTACTGACAAGGGAAAGGGATTTTTTTTTGTTGTCTGTTAAAACTGAATATCTGTTACTGTTTGTGACCTTTGGAGCTTGTAGTGAAATCTGAGAGGCCCAGCTGTTTCTTTGTGGCAGAAAGGATAAGTCTGGTTTGATCTAGCTAGAAGCATTCCTGCAACACTGTTATTTTGATTAGACAATTGGGCTGGTTTCTGTTTCTCTGCCTTTAATAGCCAGTGTTTTAAACCAGTTGTACTTGTTTGCTCAAGCTGTTCAAAGCTGCAGTGAGATAGGCCTTCTGCCATTTGCTCTGCTGAGATACTGGAAAAAGGAAAGTGCTTATTTTCAACAGTTTTCTGCACTTCTGCTTTACTGTATATCTGTGCGACTGTTTTTTCCCACCCAGGTGCTGTGGTGGTCTTAAATCTTAGTGGCTTTGAGTTGCCTGCCTCTAGTATAAATAAACTTGGTACTGGACACTCCCCCCAGTCACATTACATCAGCTCTTCCTACTGTTTAGAGAACTTAGTCAAGGCCCACCCCTTTAGTTTCTGAACCTTGAATTATCTTTTCTGTCTCTTCACTTTCTACTTGAAAAAAACTACCTCTTTCTACATCATTTTGCTGCTTGTGCTTAGGAGTTCAACTGCATTTAGTTTGCCATATTTATTACTGCTTGTTGGTAGCCTCACTAAATTGATGAAAGTAATCTACTGAGTCACTGCTTTATTTGAGCTGTCCGTTACTGTTGCGATTGTGAACTACTGTTTCAAAGCAATTAACTGATTAACTATATTTCATTGGTACCTACTGTGATTAATTACTGTTTAACTGCATTTTGTTGCTGTTTAACTTTTTTTCATACTGCGAGTTCTATTCTTGACTATAAGTGATTAATCTGTGCTTCATTGTGAGTTTTTCTTACTGAGTTCTTAACCTTACAATTGAGTAGAATAGTCTAGATACAGGTCTGCTGCATCCAGAGCTTCAGCTGCACGGTTTATAACCATTTTGAGGTATTTCAGCTAGAAGTTTTCCCAACACTTGTGTTATCATCTGGTAGTACTACTTAGACCTTCCTACCTTTACCTTCCTAGCTCTTTCAGTTTCTGACAAATATGGATGGACAATTTCCTACATTTTCTCCTGCCAGTCTGGTCGATATGGGCATCCTGAGACAGTGCAGCAACTACCTCATGTACACGGACAACCCTCTACTACTATCCCCTAGGAACACAATTTGTGAGAGATGCAATTACATCAAGCACCTGGTGTCATTGCTCTCTCCCCTATAAACCAGTATATCTGGCACTGAGAAGGTTGGCAACATGAACACCACTCCTCAAACACCACCCACACCTACACAACACACCACCACACATGGAGGTCCTCAACAAAAGCATACCAAAACAAAACAGACCTCAGAGGCATAATCGCACACAATCTCCACTGCCCACCACACAGACATAGTCCACACACCTGTGTCTCACAGCCACAAAGGCCTAAACATAAACCCAACATATTAGTCATAGGAGACTCCATTGTGAGACACAAAGATCTGTCCCTCACCAGGATGGATAAGGAGAACGTCACGTTTAATTGTTTGTCTGGTGCCAGCATCTACCATATCACCAAAGCACTCAAGTCTCTCAACAGGTACTGTTATGACTCTGTCATAGTTCATGTTGGAGTGAATAACTTGAAACGTACCTCCCTAGACTATATGAAGAGAGACATGATTGAGCTTGCTGAGTATGTGTCCCAGGTAGGTATGTTCCTAGCCTTAAGCAGCATTCTACAGTCACCCAGAAAGATGCCTCAATACAAACAGAAAATGACTGCCTTTAACAATTGGCTTAGTTTCTGGTGTCATTCCAAGGGGATCCAGTACCTGACAGCCTGGGATGTCATGACGGACAAGCCACAATGTTTTGCCACAGATTGCCGGAGATGGCCTGCATCTGTCTCTCCTGGGCTTCAGGCTCCTGGCAAAGGCTCTTGCCTCCCCTATAGTGCCTTTTTTAGGCAATGCCATGAGGTCAAAACTACCAACATGAAAATTTCATCAAAACGTAAATTAAAGGTCATGCTGCTAAACGCTAAGAGTCTACACATGAAACTGCACTCATTGCAAGCATTCTTAACCCTGGAAGAAGTTAACAGATGTGCAATCACAGAAACCTGGTTCAAAGCTGTGGAGAGCACCCCAGCCATACCAGATTACTCCTCCTCCTATCATTCATTCAGACCCCAACTCATGAGTAGCAAAACAAAATGAGGTGGAGTTGCAATATATATAAAAGACATATATACCTCTAGGCCGGACAAACAGCATGATGCTCAGGAAATACTCCAGGTACTGAAAAAATATTATATGTCTCTTACTTGCTTACTTGCTTGGTGTGATGGATCTGCAGTGTTCTTATGACACTCAGTCTTGCTGGCTAGATTCTGCTAAAATTCAAAGTCTGATTATATTTGCATTCACAGTCTGTTGCATACAGAAACTTGCAGAATATACACTGATGAGAGAATATACTTTGCAGCACTTGTCTTTAAGAGCAGTAACCAATAACTTTTATAATAAATAAAACTAGACAAACGTTGCAGCTTAAAAGTACTGTTCCAACTTTACTTCTCATATAGTACAGATGATGTGAGAGATATAACATTTACCTCAGAACACCAAATGTGTTCCTACCATATCCCTAAACAACTGGATTTATACAGCTCTTTATATACTCTTTTTAAACATATTTTGGAGAATTGCTTATCCTGTAGAAACAATACTAAACTTCCTTGTTTAACAATGTCTTGTAAGAGACCAGCTTTTCTGACAGTGTGAATATCCTGTAACAGTGTCCTGATGTCCATGTAGAAAAACATATTTTTGAGGAAACACATTGTCCTGTATTCTATTTGAATCTGTGTATAGAAACACATGTTCTTATGTCAATGCTGATAAGCATATCCTGTTTTTTATGAAGAAAAACATATTTTTGAGAAAACACATTGTCAGAGATCAGCTTTTCTGACAATGTGAACATCCTGTATTTTATTTGGATCTTTGTAAAACATCTGTTCTTGTGCCATCCTGTTTTTCCATGCAGAATAACATGTCATTGTTCTTTAAAAGCAGATTTTGCATTTTTGTTCTTGCATACATCATGCTTTGAGTCTGTAAGGGAAAAATGTCCATTCTTTAAAAGCAGATTTTGTATTTTTGCACTTGCATACATCCTGCCTTGAGTCTGTAAGGGAAAAATGTCCATTCAGCAGATTCCTTTTCCAAGCCATGATCATTTAGTATGACTGCTGATCACATATTACTTAAACTTTGTTTCTGCATTTAAGCAAGCCTTTTCTTTCAGCATATTTACAACATAATTCATTTCAGATTTATATTCATAAAATCTAACAGTACAGTTAACAACTGACAAGACCCCTATTCAAATCATAGCTAGCTACAGGCCTCCAACTCTGACTCAAGATTCCCACTCCACCTATCTGGACCTCTTTGAATCTATCAAGATTCAACCCTTTATCCTGATCCTGGGCGACTAACTATCCAACTATACATTGGAAGAAATACTCATGCAAAGCACAAATGCCCAGAGATTCCTTGATTTTGTCAATACAAATGCCTTGGACCACTTGGTTGAGACCCCCACATGAGGTGAAAATATCTTGAACTTGATATTAACCAACATGAGTAACCACTGCAGCATCCCTATAGTGTCATCATCCCTAGCAAGATCAGACCACAAAGCAGTTGCTTTCGAAATCAACATCTCCCCGAACCCCCACCTAGAGTCAAACAGAAAAACTTCGCCAAAGCGGATTACAACCGCCTGAGAGAAGGTATAAACAGCGTCACAACTCCCTCACCCTCCACAGGAACTGGCACATATGTCCAAATCTACACCAAAGTACTATATGAGCATTTATATAGCTGCATGGAATCAGGAATACCAGACAGGATGGAATCCTCCTCCTCAAGGAAGAGTAAACCTGTCTGGTGGACATCTACAATAAATAAACTCTATAATAAAAGGAAAACATTGCTGTCCAAGACCAAGAAGGAGCAGGTGTCCAATTGGAAGCAACCTCTCCTTAGCCTGAACAAGCAAATAAGAGCACTAGTGAAATCCTCCAAAGCAAACTTAAGAGTCCAAACTGCCCACATCCACTAAAGACAATCATAAGGCTTTCTTCACATATGTCCACAATCTCAAGGGAAGCACCCAGATCTGCTCAGAACTGGTGGTCAAGGACACCACATACACAAATTGGTGGCAGACCAGTTCAGTGAAAATTTCACTCCTCTGCCCCCCCCCCCATCAGTAAAATAGGACATTCCCAGTACCTGCCCTCCTCCCCTTATCTCTATGGAGCAAGTCATCACTGCCCTCTCAAAAGCAAAAATTACAGCCTCCATGGGACCAGATAACAACCCAAGCTGCATCCTACATGAACTCAGGCAGGAACTTGCAACACCATTAGGGACCCTATTCAACCAAAGCCAGAGTACTGGCTTTGTCTCAGCCAAGTGGAAGACAGCTACTGTCATCCCTTTGTACAAAGGTGGAGTGTCCACCGATCCAGGAAATTATAGACCCATCAGCCTAACTAGCCTGATCTGCAAGGCCATGGAATGGATTATCATGGACCTCATTAACAAGGACATTGGCAACCTCCAAACACTCAATCCCAAATAGTTTGGTTTTTTCAAGGGGAGGTCATGCCTATTAAAATTTGGTCGACTTCTTTGAGACAGTCACCAAGGCCAGAGGATACTATTCCCCACTCGGGTATAATAGACAAGCTCTCTCAACTAGGCATCAATCCATATATTACCAGATGGGTAGTAAACTGGCTCACTGATAGAACCCAACTAGTCAAAACAGGAGAAGCCACCTCAAGTAGTAGACCAGTAACAAGCGGTGTACCCCAGGGATCAGTCTTGGGGCCTCTGTTGTTTGGGATATACTTTTCAGAGGTGCAGGACAAATCTAATGGGCTATGGCTGACCAAGTTTGCAGATGACTGCAGGCTAGGTGCTGTCATCAATTCCCCTAGTGATGTGGACATCCTCCAAGAGGATCTCACCCAAACAAATGACTGGTGCCAGAAACATGGCCTCAAACTGAATGCCAAAAAATGCATCATCATCCCATTTGGGGAGAGTGATGTCCCCACAAATTATCACATTGATAATAAGGCACTAAGCATGCAATCAGTTGTGAGGAACTTGGGCACCCAGGTTGATAGCAAACTGACTTTTCACCACCATATTGCCTTCGTTGTATGGAAAGCTTTCTACATGGCCCACGTCATTAGTAAGGGCATCTCATCCAGAGACAAGGCGGTTATAACATCCCTGTATTCTTCCCTTATAAGACCCATCATTGAGTACAGTTGTCCTTTGCCCTCACAAAGCACATGCAGCAGCTGGAGAGACCACAGAGGTTCCTCACCTGGAGAATCCAGGGCTTCAAACATCTACCCTACACAGACAGGCTAAAAGCCCTGTCTCTTTACTTGGTCTCCTACAGACTCCTCAGAGGTGGCCTCTGTCTGGCATACAAAGCAATCTCAGACCCCGCCCTGATGGGACTGCTGCATATTCACAAGTCAAGCTCCACTCGAGTAAACCGCAAGTGTGACCTCAGCCTGGTCTGTGACATCAATAGGACTTGTTGACAGGACAGATTTGTGTCCCAGAGACTCCCCCTTTTGTGGAACAGACTCCCTCTCCACGTAAAGCAGAGTACCTCATTAAATCTTTTTAAGTGCAACCTGGATAACTGCATGGGGAACAGAAAATACACCCCTGGGATTCCACCTGTGTCCCTGACAGTGTTATAGGGAGCCAACTTGTTGGAACGTGGGCTAAATTCTTGGCTAGGCTTGTAAGGGCCTCAGGGCCAATAGCCCAGTAACTTCCGCTGATCCTATTACACTGGCATGTAATTACATTCAACCGAAAACTGCTATAATGGAGCTTAAGAAAATTCTGAAAGAAATAATCAGCTTTCAGCAAGGAATATTACTTATAGGTGGGGACTGGAATTTGATTTGCAACATTGAAGATATGCCTGGGGGGAGGGATCTACTTCAAAACACCTCATCAAAATGTCGAAATTCATAACATCAAGACCAGAACATCAGGAGCATAACATCTGACTTTTAAAATAATGAAACTTGTAACACAGAAATAGGTACTGGACAGGTCAGGCAGTACATTGACGTCCTACATGGAGATCACACTACACTCATAGCAGCTATTCCATTTAAATGCAACATTTAACACAAAACAAGAAGTTATGTACTCACCATAACGTTCGATGTATGCAGTCCATCTCGCCTCAGATTCTTACCCGTGGTTCGGAGCCGAATATCGGCTCCGACTCGGCCAAACTTTTCTAGCTTGAAGTCTTTCTATTGGCTGGGCTAAGATGGTATCCTATGCTGCACTGCTCTATATCCCCAGATCTCTTTTGCCGCTCGTGTAGTTCAGACGTGGTCTCGCTCTTGGCTGTGGCCAAGTACCTTTTTTCTTCTTCTGAGAGAATTTATTACAAACAAAAGTTATTTTAATAGCTATTCCTAGTTTGATATTTGTGAAAGATTTTTCGGTGTGTGTGTGTGATTCCTTTTGTGGCATCCCACTAGCTGTTCCAATGGGCTAGGCCCGTTTCAGTTAGAGGACCTAGTCTGTCCCCTTGCTTCCCTGTTTTCTAACTTCTGGTCTAAAACCGTTTAAATTAGAGATTTTAGTGTTGGTCCCCTTCAAAGACCGACCCGCATGATGTCGCTGATGATCTGGCCAGCACACTCCGCATGGCCTCAAAGGCTGCCCCCCCCCCCCCGAATCTGAAGAACGACCAGCCTCCGAGGCCACGACAGGAGTCTGGGTTCCCCGAGCCGAAGCACCGACAGGGAGACTAGGAACCGAAAGATGTCCCGAGGCCTCTCCCTCAGGTCCGACTGAAGAATCCTGAGTCCTGAATCCCGTGGACAGCGCCGACTGTCTGAGCTGACATCGGCACCGATAAGCCAGGAGGAGCCATCGGAACAGACCTGGAAACATCACACAGAGTCGAGCACTCCAGCTCTGAAGGCTGGGATGCGCTCGGAGGAGGAAGAATCAAAGTAGGTTGCAGGATGTGCTCCAGAGCAGACTGGGATGGAGCAGAGAACAATTTAGCCAAAACCGGTGACTGAAGGAGTCAACGCACCACCCTATCGACATCCACATCCGATCGTGTCCTGGAGGATTTGGAGGACAGGGAGGGAGATCGAGATCTCCTCTCTGATGATACTTGCCTAATACTAGGCGATCGGCTCCGAATAGGTTCCAATATAATTAGAGCCGACGCCGGTTCCATCATCACAGACACTTCCTGCGGCCCCGAGGACAGTGGAGCCGAGGATGTCGAAGCTAATTTAAATTACTTTCTCCGGTGGCTCCAAAAAGACTGAAGGAGCCGGAGACCTCTTTTTCGATTTAGTGGATCTAGGTTTTGAGCTGGAAGCAGATTCCAGACCCTCTTCGAACGAGGGTTTCAAAAGTCCCTTCAGAATTAACTTATTCTTTCTTTCCTGAAGTACCCTAGGACTAAATGCATGACAGAAGCTGCAAGACTCCTGCAGATGGATTGCTCCCAGACAATAAACACATACCAAATGTCCATCGGTAATGGACATTTTATAGCCAACACTGAGCATTTCTTAAAGCCAGAGGGCTTGTGCTCCTTCAAATCTTTAGACATCTTAAGAAATTACCAACAATCACCAAGACAAAGGATCACAGGTTCTGAACCGACTGGAGAAAAACAGTCACAAACACCACACTGAGCGCAGGAAAAAAAAATACCACTAACCAACTTTAACAAAACAATCCTCTGATACACACACACAAAGACCAAGACTAAAACCTCTAATTTAAACGGTTTCAGACCAGAAGTTAGAAAACAGGGAAGTAAGGGGACAGACTAGGTCCTCTAACTGAAACAGGCCTAGCCCGTTAAAACAGCTAGTGGGATATCACAAAAACAATCACACACACACACACACACACACACACACACACACACACACACACACACACACACACACTAATCTTTCACAAAACACCAAACTAGGAATAGCTATTAAAATAGCTTTGTTTGTAATGAATTCTCTCAGAAGAAGAAAAAAAGGTACTTAGCCACAGCCAAGAGCGAGACCACGTCCGAGCTACACAAGCGGCAAACGAGATCTGGGGATATACAACAATGCGGCATGGGATACCATCTTAGCGCAGCCAATAGAAAGACTTCAAGCTAGAAAAGTTTGGCCAAGTTGGAGCCGATATTAGGCTCTGAACCACGGGTAAGAATGTAGGCGAGATTGGACTACATAACATCTGTACTTTTAATCAACATTTTTGCAGGGAGGGGAAGCCTCCCTGCATCCTCTACCCCCTGCTAATTAAATATACTAACTCAAGATAGCAATACAGAGGGGAAAAGGGTAAATTTCCCAATCACCACTGTAGTGCGATCTCCATTTAAAACTGCTGAAAAACCTACAGTTTTTCTATTAAGTGTTGTGTTTAAATGGAGAAGTTTCTGTTACGAGTGCACCGCGACCTCCAACCAACGCTTCCGTGTACTGCCTGACACGCGCAGTACCCATTCTGATGTTACAAATTTTATTTTAAACATTCGATGTTATGCTTCTGATGTTCTGGTCTCAATGTTATGAATTTTGACGTTTTGGTAATACAATATTTTGAAGCAGATCCATCTGGGGGAGCTCTGAAGGGAAAATGTAACAAAGGAGGGAGGGTAGATTTTTAAAGGAATTTATGAAAATATCTGGCATGAAAAATGTGAATTCAGTACTAGGAGTTCGGAGTAAATTTACATATTATTCCCCAAGATACAAAAACTGGGCTAGACCAGAAAGAATTTACATTTCACAAGAACATGTGCATTTAACTGAAGGTCTTGATACGTACCCAACTATTTCATATCATGCACCAATAATAAATAAAATAAAAACACAGGATGATGAAATAAAAATGAGACACTGGCGCTTTCTCACCTATTTGTTAAAAAGAGAGGAATTTAATGAATGGACAGTGAAATTTAATGAATGGACCACGTGGCCAAAGTGGTTAGAAAAACATTTTATATAGCCCACCTAATCATGAAGGGATTCACATCTAGATCAGGGGAGGTCATCGTGCCTCTTTACTCATCCCTCATCAGGCTCATAATTGAGTACAATGCCCCTTGTGGGATGTACCTTACCAGACACCTGCAGCAACTGGAAAGACCCCAAAAGTACCTCACCAAGAGGATCAAAGGGCTCAAACAGATGCCATATGCTGCCCAGTTAAAGAAACTCCAGCTCTACTCAGTGGCATACCGCCTGCTCAGAGGCGATCTGTGCCTGATGTATAAAGCCATGTCCAACTCGGAATTAATAGACATGTTGCACCTCAGAAAATCCAAATCCCATCGAGCTATGCGCTCGAGAGACTTGAACCTCAGCACTGAAATAAATAGGACATGCTGGAGGGACAGATTCATAACCCAGAGGTTCTCTTCACTCTGGAATAAAATCCCAGTCCAGGTTAGGCAGAGTCCCTCATTAACTCTCTTCAAGAGGAATCTTGATGAGTGGGTGGGAGATCGTAGGTTTACCCCGGGTATCACTTCTGCGTCACTGTTAGACAGAGGCACAGTATACTAACCTTGAAAAAGGGCATAGCAAAATGAATTTAAAATGGGTGGCGAAAGCCAAACACACTCTGGCTAGGCTTATAAATGCCCTAGGGCAGATAGCCTAGTATGAACCTATGAAAATTATGCAAGAGTCATTACAGAAGACAGAAATTTCTTCTGAAATTATAGCTGGGGAGGTGGGATAAAATTAAAGTGGAATTTAAAAATAGGATGGAAACAAAAAGTGAGATGTGGTTAAGAGGCAACAAGAACTACTTAGAGGGACTGACAAATGTTAAAGTATTGCAAAATAGGGGGCATCTCACAGAAAAAGAAGAGGAGCAACTGCAGAACGCTAAACAGAAAATAAGGAATTACCTCGATAATATGCACGAGTCTAAAAAGAATGGTGTTAAGCAACTGTCTTTTTTTGATAACTCTAGACCTCAAGAAATTTTAGCACAAAGACTCAGGCAACAGAAAGTGGAAAGTGCTGTCACAAAGCTTATGGAGCCTAAAACACGGAAGATAATAAGGGATCCTGTAGAAGTATTAGAAATATTTTGAAAATTCTACGAAAGTCTGTATAAAGCAGAGCAATACAGAAATCGAGAAAAGGTACAAATGAAAATATATGCCAAGGCTAGAGAGAGAGGAGGCTCCTCAATTACCAACAGTTAGGATAGGGGGAGAAGAGATAAAAATGGTGATATATAAATAACCAATTTACAGGAAAGTCCCCAGGAATAGATGATATCCCTATGAACATTTGGAAGCTAGGAGGGGGGAAGATAAAGATATGGAAGAGGAGTACAAGTACCAACATCCTGGAAGAAAGCGGTAGTAGCTGTAATAACTAAAGAGGATATAGACCCTTCACATCCAGCTTCATACAGGGCCATTTCAATACTAAATCATGATTAGAAAGTGTTTATGTCAATAATGGATAAAAGAATGGCAAAAAAAAAATTATGCCAAAATTGATAGATATGGATTAATGTGATTTTGTGGAGGGGAGGTAAACATTTGACAACATTAACAGAACAATGATGATCCACAAGGAAGCAGAATGTAAGAAAATGCCACTGTTGTTGCTAGGTCCTGATGCAGAGAAAGCATTTGATGGAGTAAGCTGGGACTTATCAACAGAGTAATGGAAGCATTTGCATTCTCTGATAAAATTATAAAGTTGATTAGGAGGATATATGAGGAATCGGAGGCGAAAATTAAAGTGGGTGGAGTCCTCTCTGATGATCTCTACTTGAGCAGAGGAACCAGGTAGGGGTGTCCTCTCTCCCCTTTGTTATTTGTATTATATTTAGAACCACTGGCAAAGAAAATAAGGGACTCAGAAATTCAAAGATATAATTGGTATGGTAATCAAGCTGGATCAACTTGCAGACAACATTTTACACCTGACAAAAGCAGAAAGGGACATTACAGTACTGTGGAACATACTGAGACAGTTTCATACCTTTTCAGGATACAATATTAAATGAAGCTAAAACAAAAGCAATAGCGGTAAACTATGCACCCACATATGAATTAGTTCAGCAATATCTATATTTATGGGGACATGAGAAAATTGAGTATTTAAAAGTATGGATTAAAAATGATACTGCTTTGACAGCTAAGAATATGTGGGAAGAAATTAAAGGATAACACAAAAACTGAGGAAATGGAAGCTGTGTTACATAGATATTGATAGTAAGATACAAGCAGTTAAAATGTTTTTAGTTCCTTTTAGTCTTATACACAAGTCAGGCATATTGTTATCAACCAGAGGAGAAGTTGTGGATAGTCATTAATAAAGAGCAGAAGGATTTTATATAGGAGGGGAAGATGGCAAGAGTTAAGTGGGATAAGGTTATTCTTCCAGAGCAGGGAGGATTGGTATTACCCAAGTTTAAAGGGAATTTCAGTGCAACACAGTTAAGGCTCCTAAAACATGAAGAAGCCGAAAACTTTTAGTTATGTACTTACCATAACTTCGGATGTATGGGATCCATCTCGCCTACATTCACAACATATGGGTTCGGAGCCGATCCATCGGCTCCGACTCGGCAACTAATACACTAGCACGAAGTCTCTCATTGGCTGGGCTACTCCCTATCCCAGGATGCACTACACCTGCTTCCCCAGATCTTGTTTGTTCGCTTTCATACACCCATGCAAACACAGAAAAACTAGTAGTCACTATAACCAACTAAAGTTCAAGAAAAATCTCCAAGAAAAAGAGACTACAGCTCCTCTAAATCCGAATGGAAGGGGGAAGGAGGGTGGGTACTTATGAATGTAGGCGAGATGGATCCCATACATCCGAAGTTATGGTAAGTACATAACTAAAAGATGTAATGGGATCCTATCTCGCCTACATTCACAACATATGGGACAGCGTCCCTAGCACCTACATCCCGGGTGGCTCATTGGAACACACTCCTGAGAACTGTGGAACCAAAGGAAGCTCTGCCTCGAGAAACCACATCCAATTTGTAATGAGAAATGAAAGTGTGCGGAGAAGTCCAGGTTGCCGCAGCACAAATATCATCTATTGATAACTTGGAGTGAAAAGCTACAGAAGTAGCCATTGCCCTGGTAGAATGAGCCTTGACTGGAAAGGGGAGGTCTTTGTTAGCCTGTGAATAAATAAAAATGATACAATCTTTAATCCATTTAGATATGTAGGTTTTTGTTACTGGATGACCCAATTTGTTCATTGCAAAGGAAACAAACAATTGATTTGATTTCCGCGTTTGAGCAGTTCTATTCAAATAAAAACGCAGTTGTCTATGTACGTCCAATTGATGCAAAGTATATTCTGCGTTGTTAGAGAATTCTGGGAAAAAGACAGGGAGTTCTATAGTTTGTTGCATACAGAAAGAGGAGGCCACTTTTGGTATAAATGCAGGGTTTAATTTCAATGAAACTCTATGCTTGTGAAAAATCAAGTAGGGAGGATCAGAACAAAGAGCTAGAAGTTCTGAAACTCGCCTAGCAGATGTTATGGCTACTAAAATGGCCGTTTTCCAAGACAGAAATTTTAAATCACAAGTAGCAGCTGGTTCGAAAGGACGGGCAGTTAGGGCAGCAAGAACCAAATTCAAATCCCAAGGGGGGACAGGATGAGATAAAGGAGGCCTAAGGAGCCAAGCCCCTTTAAGGAACGCCTTACAAAGTTTGTGAGACATCAATGAAGGTTCAAAAGAAGCATGAAAATTAGAGATCGCTGCTAACTGAACTTTAATGGTAGAAACTGAAGAGCCCGACTGAAAAAGGGAGGCCAGAAAATTCAGAACCTCCGATACTGGCGCAGTGAGAGGATCTATATACCGTTCTTGAGCCCAGAAGGCAAACCTTTTCCATTTACTGGAATAAAGTTTGATGGTGGAAGGTTTATGAGAAGAAGACAGTATGTGGACCACGTCCGGCGAGAGAGCATTGTCTCGGACTAAGGATGGAAGTGGAGTAACCATGCTGCCAACTTCAGGGACCTGAGAGACGGATGAAGCCGTCCTGACTGATGAGTCAACAGGTCTGGCACCGGATCCAGAAACCATGGACCTTCTATCGCATGCCTCTGTAGGAAAGGAAACCAAACTTGACGAGGCCAGTGCGGGGCAATCAAAATCATCTCGCTCTCCATGTAAATGGCCTTCTGTATCACCCTCGGTAGGAGGGGGAACGGAGGGAAGGCGTAGAGAAGACCGGGGGGCCAAATGTGAGTCAGAGCGTCCCTGGGAGTCTGTCCCCGAGAAGGGAACAGTGTGAAAAACTCTCTGCATTTCGCATTGTGAGGACTGGCAAACAGGTCGCAGCAAGGATGACCCCATCTGTCGAAGATTTTCGCAGCTATACTCTGGTTGAGGGACCACTCATGGGGTAAAAGAATGGTCCTGCTTAATCTGTCCGCAATCACACTGGACTTCCCCGGTATGTGCGTTGCCATTAGAAAGCGGTTGGTAGCTACCGCCCAGTGCCAAAGTCTCATGGCTTCTCTGCATAGTGGGTAAGACCTGGTTCCACCTTGCTTGTTTATGTACCATACCACCGACATGTTGTCGGATAGGATAGCAATTGGGCCCTGTGGGAGAGCGTGATGGAGAGCTTGGAGTACCAATAGTACCGCTCTCATCTCCAGGACATTGATATGCAAATGCGTTTCCTGGATCTGCCATGTGCCTTGGACCGACCTGTCCAGGTAATGACCCCCCCCACCCTACCTGGGAGGCGTCCGTAGTCACAGTGGCAACGGGACTCTGAGGAATAAAGGGTCGCCCCTGGTCGAGATTTGACTGTAGAAGCCACCAACGCAGATCTCGACGGCAACTTTCCGTGAGTATGATTAAGTGGTTCAAGGGAAGTTCCTGATAAGACCATTGAACCGACAGTAGCCATTGTAGAATTCGCATGTGAAGTCTGGCCAAGGGAACTAGAAGTATGGTCGACGCCATCGAGCCCAACAGTTGTAGGATCCGATGGGCCGGGGCTCTTTGTAAGTGGAGGCAGGAATTGACTTGATCTTGTAAGATCTGAATTCTTGCTGCCGGTAAAAAGGCGCGCATTCTTTTTGTGTCTAAGTCTGCGCCTATGAAAGTAATACGTTGAGAAGGCTGTAGTACAGATTTTTGCAAACTGAATGTTATCCCCAAGAAACGGCCCAAGGTGAACGTGGCTCTGAGCGCTTGAAGTAGTAGATGCTCGGAGGTGGCTGTAAGGAGCCAGTCGTCTAGGTAGGGAAACACCTGGAATCCCAGACTTCTCAGGTGAGCAGTTACCACTGCCAGACACTTGGTGAACACCCTGGGGGCTGTGGTGAGACCAAAGGGCAGTGCTCGGAATTGGAAATGACTGACTCCGAGGCGGAAGCGTAAATGTCTCCTGGACTCTTGAGCTATGGGAATATGATAGTAAGCGTCCTGGAGATCTATTGAGCACATCCATGCATCTTTTTCCAGCAAAGGAAGAATAGATTGAAGAGTGACCATTCGGAATTTGGACTTCTTTACAAAACGACTCAATGAACTGAGGTCCAAAATGGGCCTGAAGTCCCCTGTCTTTTTTGGTACCAAAAATAATTTTGAGTAGGTTCCTGATCCGATCTGGTCGATGGGGACGTGCTGGATGGCTCTTTTTTCTAGCAGCTTTGAAACTTCTAATGCTGCCTGATCCCGCTGACTGGGTGGTACGTCTGGGATTTCCCTTAAAGAAAGGGGGGGTTTGTTGAAGGGGATGATATATCCTCCGGTAATAATGCGAAGCACCCACTGATCGCTTGTTATGGATTCCCAAGCTTGTGGGTGCGCCGCAAAGCGACCCCCGACTGGCTCGAGAGTTGCACAGTCGGGCAACAACTCAGGAACGCTGGTTGTATGAAGAACCACGAAAGGAATCGCGGTCTCCAGAGTTACGGGGGCCTCTGCCACCTCTGGGGCGGCGTCTTCCAAAATCCCCCCCCCCCTGCCTCTGGAGGGGGAATCACTGGGTGGAGTAGGGAAAGACTTTTGAGATTTTCTAAACCACATTTTCCCTCCTCTTCCAGCCTTGGGGTAAGGCCTAGAAGGGGCGGAAAATCAGGCCCCAACGGCAGTCAAAGTCTTGCCCTCCTGCTCGCACCGAGTTAGTGTGTCCTTCACCTTGGGTCCAAACAAAGATGACCCATCAAAGGGGGCGTCGGCGAAGGAAGACTTGAAGGCCTCCGTGAATGAACACAAGCGTAACCAGGCTTGTCTCCTGAGGGCAACGCCCGTTCCCGCTGCTCTACTCGCCCCTTCGGCTGCATAGGAAATGAGCCTCATGGACGAGTTAACAATAGAAAAGAGGGTAGACATCTGCGCGCCAACAGTCGGGGCCAGCGCCTCAGGTAGGTTACCAACAAGAGAGTCATTTAGCTCTTTGAGAAGATCCCTTTGGAGCCTCGTAAAATGACATAAGTAATTCAGCGACCGTAAGGTAAAGGCCGCTGAAGAGAGGGTACGCTTCCCGTACCTATCCATGCTCCGAGAATCCTTATTAGGAGGATGAATAGACGTCGAAGCCTCTGCCACGTCCTGCTGTGTGGCAGAAGCCACCACCAAAGCATCTACAGGAACACCCTTCGTGAGAAACTCCTTCCTGACAAAAATTTATTGGGCCTCGCAGGCACCGGTTCCACAGAATCAGGGTGTTCCCGCCTTGAGAAACCAAATCAAGGAGTTCATCGAAGGGCGGAGACACCCAGGAGGCGGAAGGCTGGGCCCCAAAGGCCTTGAGGAAGACTGACTCCTCAGCTGAAGGGGTTTTGGCTTGCCAGTCACCTCTCTGTCTCAGAATCTCCAAGATATCCGAGAAGGAGACATCATCCGAAGATGATTTGGGGGACCCTTCTGCGTCATCGAGGTCAGTATCCGATGTAACAGACTCATCTTGGGAGTCTACGTGCTTCCTCTTACACAATTTCTTCCATGGGGGTTCGTCCGAAGCGGTTTTGAACGGACCACCCGGAAGAAGGGAACCCCCAATGGGGGTATCCTCAGGCCCTGGGGCCCCGCTGCCGGGGTGCAACACAACAGAGGCACCAGTCTCCAAATCTAGGGACGGTGAGGTAGAATCTAGCTGAACCGGCAAAGGCATGGCCAGCGCGCTCCTCATGGCCTCAAAGGCCGGACCTCCAGAATCCAAGGAGGTCACTGGTCTAGAGGCCACGATGGCACTGGGAATTCCAGCAGCTGATGCTCCAAGAGGAAGACTAGGCACCGAAGCACCCAGTCCCAAAGTATTCCCCTCGGGCCCGGCTGAAGAGGTCGCAGTACCACACCCTGAACCGGAGGACAGGGTACGAAGCACGGTCGGAACCGAGAGATCTCGAAGGGGTCTCTGCTCTGACCGTATGGCTCCGCTTTGCTCCACCACCACCGGCTCCAACGGCTCCGAAGAGGTTGGAAGAGGAATCAACTGTGTTGAAGGAGGGATAGGCTCCGAAGCAAACTGTGCCGGAGCCGAGACCATTTTAGTAAACACTGGAGACTGGAATAGCCTCTGTAAAACCCTATCCAGGTCCGAATCCAAAAGTCTCGAGGATTTAGAGGAGGTAGACATTCGGGAAGACTTTCCTCTCTGCTCCGATGGAGAAGGGGACCGGCTCCGAAACGGCTCCAATGGTATCGGCGCCGACTCCACCACCGCATGGACCACCATCGGTACCGAAGGAGCCTTCTTCGGAGCAGAGGGGGAAGAGCCTGAGCTGCACACTTCCACCGGCTCCGAAGCCATTGGAACCGATGGAGGTGATTCACCTCTCGATACTCCAACTTGCGGCTCCGAAGACAATGGAGCCGAAGTAGGAGGTATCGAGGCAGACTCTTCGACCCTCGGCCCCGAAGTCAGTGGAGCCGAGGAAGAAGAGGTCAATTTAGTCTTTTTAGAAGTCGGCTCCGACGGACTTGTCGGAGCCGAAGATCTTTTCTTTTTGGAAGCAACAGGAACATCTAAGGCTTCCTCAAAGGAAGGCTTAATAAGCCCTTTCAAAATTAATTTGTTTTTGCGTTCTTGAAGAACTCTAGATGAGAAAGCATGACAGATGCTACAAGTCTCTTGCAGATGTTTCGGCCCCAAACAATAGACACAAACAGAATGACTGTCTGTAATGGACATTTTATATTTACAGCGAGTGCATTTTTTAAAACCTGATTTTTGTTCCTTAGACATAATCAGGCCACAAACAGTACTAACTCTAAGGAAAAAACTACTTTATAGTTCTATACACAAAAGAAGCGCCAACTGAAAGGCGCGAGACACACTGGCGCGAGTACTAGAGAAAGTTTTACCTCACAACAATTTAAACCAGTTAAACGGGCCAAAGCCCTCTAATTTAAACGGGCTTTGCCCGAAAAATAACTAACCAAAAGTTAACAAGAAAACAATTAGCACTCAGATAGGGCAAAGGCCCTCTAATTTAAACGGGCCTTGCCCGACTGAACAAATAAATTTCTGGAAACAAGCACTCAATGAAACCAAGCACTCAACAAAAAAATACAATCAGAATAGCAAGAAATAGCTGTTAAAACAGCTGTTTGTTAATATAGACAAAAAATTCTCTTAAGTCAAGGACTAATAAGATAAATTTCAACCACTTAGCTCCAGCCAAGTTGAGACCACGTCCAGCTTGTTAAGCGGCAAACGAGATCTGGGGAAGCAGGTGTAGTGCATCCTGGGATAGGGAGTAGCCCAGCCAATGAGAGACTTCGTGCTAGTGTATTAGTTGCCGAGTCGGAGCCGATAGATCGGCTCCGAACCCATATGTTGTGAATGTAGGCGAGATAGGATCCCATTACATCTGTTATTCAAAATGGAAAAAGATGATGATGAAATGGGGGGAAGCTCAAGTAACATGGAGAGACTGGGATTCTGGATGCAGACCTTTAAAAATGACAATAATAAACACAGAATATTATATTCAAAGTAGCAGAAGGTATTCTAAGAACTAAACCAATATGAGAATGCAGAAAGGAGATTCTACCAATAGGGATGACTGCAATTAGGGATACAGACAAGAGGGGGCAGAAACTGACAAAGGAACCAAGGTATTGAGAGAAAATAATCAGAGGGAAAGGTAATATAATGGGAAGATGCCAATAACATATTTGGACTACAGGTTAGAGATTGCCTTCCACACCAAGGGCTGATATCAGAGGATAGGCAAAGAGAAAGGAACATGGGGTCCCAAACAAAAGATCAGCACTGGTAGAGTTTTTGATAGAATCTAGAAAGTACAGTTGTGTACACTTACCATAAATGTAGATGTTAGAGTGTATTCACTGTTGCAGTCATTACATTTGGGTTATCTGCTTGCAGTAGCCCTCAGTCGGCCTGATTAACAAAGTCTTGGGTCCTGCGTCAGATGCTGTCCCTTCTTCCATGACGTCAGGTTGTCAGGGATACAAAACATGCAGGTGACGCCATTACTTCAAATTTTCTTGCCCCAGATGTCGGGTGTCCCCTAATGGGAAGCAATTAAATCTATAATTATAAGGATATACCTCCAACAAAAAAGCAAATACACCAAAAAGCTTTTTGAGCATAGTAAGAGAGAGTATAGATATAGCCAAAAGAAGAAAGGGGGCTAGAGGGAGGGTAACCAGGACTGCAACAGTGAATACACTCGAAATCCTACATTTATGGCAAGTGTACACAACTGTACTATGTTCTTCGTGTTTCACTGTTGCAGTCATTACATTTGGGCAGATTCCCAAAGTGTTTCACTGTTGCAGTCATTACATTTGGGCAGATTCCCAAAGCTAAGGTTTGGAGGAGGAATTTAATTAGAATTAGGACCAGATACAAGGCCCTGCAAGACTGCAGTGGCAAAGACAGCTCTGGATTTAGAGAAAATGGGCAAATGATAATGCTTGGTGAAAGTATGTACAGAACTCCTGGTAGCAGCTTCTAGGATGTCCCTGGTAGGGACGCCCCTGGGAAAGGCTGTAGAGGTAGATGCAGCCCTGGTTGAATGGGGTCTGATGCCCTGTGGGATAGGTTTTCTGTGGTGCTTATAGCAGAAATGAATGCAGTGTCCTATCCATTTTGAAATGATTTGCTTTGAAATAGATTTTCCCTCTGTCCCTGCAGCAAATGCCAGCAGTAGTTGCTCAGATTTCCTTTGAGGTTTAGACCTGTCCAAGTAAAATCTAAGTTGTCTCTGCACATCTAAGGAGTGCAGTATCCATTCCCTTTTGTTCTGTGGGTTAGGAAAGAAGGTAGGCAAATGAATGGACTGATTAAGAGCCACACGGGATGCCACCTTGGGCATGAAGGAGGGACTGGTTCTGAGGGACACCCTGTCCGCATGAAAGATGATGAAAGGCTCCACTGCCATAAGGGCCTGTAATTCAGATAATCTTCTTGCAGAAGTGATTGCTAAAAGGAAAGCTGTTTTCCAGGAAAGGAATTTTAAATCTTCAGTAGCAGCTGGCTCAAAAGGAGGAAGATCGAGTTTCTCCAAGACAAAGTTAAGGTCCCAGGCTGGAGTTGGAGCTCTCCTGAGTGGCCTTAAATTTTTGGCCCCTCTGAGGAACTGCTTGAGCAATGGGTGAGAGAAGAGGTGAGGCTCTGTGCTGTAATGAGCTGAAATGGCTGAGGCATGAATTTTGATGGAGGAAAAGGGCAAGCCCTTATGAAGCATCTCAGTCAAGTATTGTAGAATCGGAGGTAAATTGGGGGCTGCTGAGCTCATCCCTTGAGACAGATTCCAGGCACAGAATCTTTTCCATTTTGCAGCACAAGATTTTCTAGTACTAGGCCTCCTTGCCTCTAAAATGATATCCATCACTGATTTACTGAGGGTTGGTAAAGGAGAGATTAGGTAATTAGCCAGGCTGCTAGGTTCAGGGTTTGCAGCAGAGGGTGCAGAATCTGGTTCTCCTGCCGAGACAGCAGGGAAGGAGTCTGAGGCAGGTGCCCTGGAGCCAAGCGTGACACACTGTGCAAGAGGGGGTACCAGTGTTGACGTGGCCAGTCTGGTGCAATTAAAATCGTCCTTAGCTTGTTCTGTTTGATCTTTAGTAGTACCTTGGAGAGCAGAGGCAGAAGAGGAAAGGCATAAACTGATTAGATGCTCTTTTGGAAAAACCTCTTTCCAAGCTAGCTCGTGGGGAATCCTTGTGCAAAATTTGTACAATTGATGGTTCTGGGGGGAGGCAAACAGGTCTATATCTGGGCTCCCCCACTTGCTTGTCAACATGTTGAAAATCCTTGGTTCCAGTTTCCACTTGTGTGGGTCCATGACATTTCTGCTTAGTCCGTCTGCAGGTGTATTTACTTTTTCTGGCAGGAATTGAGCTTGTAGATTCACTTGGTAGCTCAAGGCTGTGTTCCACAATGCCATGGCTAGTCTGCAGAGGGGGTAAGAATGTGGACCCCCCTGCTTGTTTATGCACCACATGCCACTGGTGTTCTCAGTCTTTACCATTAGTTGTCCTGGAAGAATGTGGTCCTTGAAGGCTGTCAGAGCATTCTGTACAGCTAACATTTCCTTTTGATTTATGTGTAAGTGCATTTGACTTGGGTTCCATTCGCCCTGAATGCATTTCCCTGCCAGGTGAGCCCCACCATGCATAGTCTGATGCGTCTGTGGTTAAGGTTTGGGCAGCAGGGGGTAGTATGAATGGTAGTCCCTTGTTTTGGTGGCAGTCCTCTGCCCACCAAAGGAACTCTAGACATAAGCAAGGTATGATAGGAATCATAGTTTCTAGATCCTGTGAATGTTGACCCCATAGGCTTTTGAGATACCACTGCAGTTTCCTCATATCCAGTCTTGCCTATGGAATTAATGCAAGCCTTGGGCTTCATGGCCTCCTGCATTCTTCTATTTGCCTTGCAGATAACTGGGTTTTTGTGGCCACTTGTTTGAAGTAGGTTGTCAAATGAGAGAGTTTCTCTGGCGTGAGGAAAGCCATCTAGGAAGTTGTATTCAAGCTGGCTCCCAGGAATATAATTTGTTGACAGGGTACCAGGTGTGATTTATTTTCATTAATGGTGTACCCCAGACAAGTCAGTACCCTTTGAACAAAGGCCAGATGATTCAAAAGTATGTCCTGGCTTTCCGCCTGAATTAGACAATCGTCCAGGAATGGGTATATTTGTATATTTCTTTGCCTGCAGAATGCAATGACTGGAGCTAGGCACTTTGTGAATACCCTGGGCGCAGCAGACAAGCCAAAGGGCAGTACTGAGAACTGATAATGCATATAACCTGCTTTGAAGCATAGGTATCTTCTGCAAGACTACCTGATAGGGATGTGCAGGTATGCTTCTTTTAAGTCTAGTGTTGCCAACCATGCATCTTTGCTTAGCATAGGAAGCAGCTGGTGAAGAGTCAGCATCTTGAATTTTGGAATCATCAGGAAGGTATTTAGAGTAGAAAGGTCCAGGATAGGATGCCATGTATTGCCTTTTCTGGGTACCAGAAAGTCTCCAATAGAAACCTTGTCCCTTTTCCTCTTCTGGTACCAACTGAATAGCCCCCATGCTTAAGAGAGAGAATACTTGAATTTGGGCCTCTGCCCACTGATTTGGGGGTAGATCTGGTCACCTACTTGGTGTTGGTAAGGCGTGGAAATGAAATCTGTATCCTTGGAACACTATATTTAAAACCCATTTGTCTTGGGTAATGAATTCCCAGTTTTTGGCCTGGAGACCAATCTTTCCGCCTAAAGGAGCATTCAGTTGGGAAGTGCTTGGAAGTTTTAAAAACAAGTCATTGAGACAGTGTTCCATAGGGGGGAGTCTTACAACTCCCTGATATGGGTGCGGAAACGCCCCACTTCTTAGTCTTGTGCGTCCCCTGGGACTGAAACCTGGGGTTTCTGCTGTGTCTGGGTTTGGATTGAGAAGACCTGGAAGGGGCTGGAAAGGACCAATTCTTAGAGGGCCAGTGCCTACTAAATCTATAAGGCTGAACTTGTAAGAAATCTTTAACAGTTTGCATAGATTTAGCTTTATCTTACATCTTTTTAGAACTTCCTCAGCCTTGTTGCCAAACAGGCGGTCCTGATTTAAGGGCGCATCCAACAATTTAGCTTTAACATGATCAGGCAAATATTGCTCCTTAAGCCAAACATGCCTCCTGAGCACAGACCCAGTAACAGCAGCCCTGCAAGAGGCCTGTAATGAATCAAATCCAGATTGCAAAGTATGTGTTCCAACCTGTTCAGCAGAATGCATTAAATCTTTTAGTTATGTACTTACCATAACTTCGGATGTATGGGATCCATCTCGCCTACATTCATAACTGATGGGTTTGGAGCCGATCCATCGGCTCCGACTCGGCCACTATATACTAGAACAAAGTCTCTAATTGGCTGGGCTACCCCTTATCCCAGAATGCACCACGCCTGCTTCCCCAAATCTTGTTTGTTCGCTTTCATACCTACATCCAGACACAGAGACATACCAGCAACTGTAACAAACTAAAGTCCTTCAAGAGAAAAACTCAGTAAGTAGCAACATTCCCTCTAAATCCAATGGGAAGGGGAAGGAGGAGATATGAATGTAGGCGAGATGGATCCCATACATCCGAAGTTATGGTAAGTACATAACTAAAAGATGTAATGGGATCCTATCTCGCCTACATTCATAACTGATGGGATAGCGCCCCTAGCACCTAAATCCCGGGTGGCTCATTGGAAAACACTCCTGAGAACTGTGGAACCAAAGGAAACTACCTTGAGAAGCCACATCTATCTTGTAATGAGAAATGAAGGTGTGCGGAGAAGTCCAGATAGCGGCCGCACAGATATCATCTATCGATAATTTGCAGTGGAATGCTACAGAAGTAGCCATTGCCCTGGTAGAATGAGCCCCGACTGGGAAGGGTAGCTCTTTGCCGGACCGTGAATAAATGAAGGAGATGCAAATCCATTTGGCTATGGTGGTTTTAGCCACCGGTTGACCCAACCTATTTTCCGCAAAGGACACAAACAGCTGATCTGACTTTCATGTCCGATTGGTCCTACTTAAATAAAAAACGCAGTTGTCTGTGAACATCCAACTGATGGAAAATATATTCTGCGCCATTTGAGAATTTGGGAAAAAACACAGGGAGCTCCAAGGATTGTTGAATGCATAAGGGGGATGCTACCTTGGGCAAGAAAGAGGGATTTAACTTGAGGGACACTCTTGTCTTTGTGAAAGGTCAAATAAGGAGGATTAGAACAGAGAGCCTGAAGCTCTGAGACCCGCTTGGCAGAGGTTATTGCCACCAAAAAGGCGGTTTTCCAAGATAGAAATTTTATATCACAAGTAGCTGCTGGTTCAAAGGGGCGGGCAGTTAAAGAAGCTAGAACCATATTCAGGTCCCAAGAGGGCACAGGATGGGCTATTGGGGGCCGAAGGAGCCACGCTCCTTTAAGGAAAGATTTGCAAAGCCTGTTTGCCATTAAGGAAGGCTCAAAGGATACATGAAAATTAGAGATAGCTGCCAGTTGGACTTTAATTGTGGAAACTGAAGAGCCCAAATAAAACAAAGAAGCCAGGAATTCTAAAACCTGAGGTTCTGGGGCGGTAAAGGGGATCTATACCTCGTTGCTGGGCCCAAAGAGCAAACCTCTTCCATTTGCTGGAATACAGTTTAATAGTGGAAGGTTTGTGAGAAGAGGACAAAATGTGGATGACGTCTGGAGAAAGAGAGTCATCTCTGACTAAGGTTGGAAGTGGAGTAACCAAGCGGCCAACCCCAAGGACCTGAGGGATGGGTGAGACTGTCCCAAATGATGAGTTAACAGGTCGGGCACCAGGTCCAGAAACCCTTCCACCGCATACCTCAGAAGGAAGGGGAACCAAACCTGACGAGGCCAGTGTGGAGCGATCAAAATCACGTCGCTTCCTAGATAAAATCGCCTTCTGTATCACCTTCAGGAGAAGGGGAACCGGAGGGAAGGCATAAAGTAGACCGGGGGGCCAACTGTGAGCTAGGGCGTCCCTGGGAATCTGCCCCTGAGAGGGAGTCAGAGTGAAGAACTCCCTGCATTTCGCATTGTGAGGGCTGGCGAACAAGTCGCAACAAGGGAGGCCCCACTTGGCGAAGATGTTTGCAGCCACTCAGTCGTTGAGGGACCACTTGTGGGGCAACAGGAAAGTCCTGCTCAGCCTGTCTGCAATCACATTGGATTTCCCCGGAATGTGCATTGCCACTAGGAAACGCTGGGTAGCAATCGCCCAATGCCACACTCTCATGGCCTCTCGGCAAAGAGGGTAGGTCCTGGTTCCGCCTTGCTTGTTTATGTACCAGACTACCGACATGTTGTCGGATAGAATTGCAATAGCACCCCGGGGAAGAGCATGATGAAGTGCTTGCAACGCCAGTAGCACCGCTCTCGTTTCCAGGATATTGATATGCAAGTGCGTTTCGTGAACCTGCCACGTGCCTTGGACAGACCCCCCCAACCCTATCTGGGAGGCGTCCGTGGTCACCGTGGCGACGGAAGGCTGAAGAACAAAGGGTCGCCCGTGGTCCAGGCTGGACCAAAGCAGCCACCAACGTAGGTCCCGACGGCAAATTTCCGTAATCTGGACCAAATGGTTCAAGGGGAGTTCCTGAAAGGACCACTGAACCGACAGTAGCCATTGCAGCACCCGCATGTGCAGCCTGGCTAAGGGGACTGGAAGAATAGTCGAGGCCATCGTGCCCAATAACTGCAGAATCAGTCTGGCCTGAACTCGTGATCTGGGTAACAAGGTTTGAACCTGAGACTGCAGGACCTAAATCCTTTCTACCGGCAAGAATGTCCGCATTCTTCTTGTGTCTAACTCTGTGCCTATAAAGGTAATACGCTGAGACGGCTGCAGCACAGATTTTCCCCAATTGAACGTGATTCCTAGTAAATGACCCAAACTGACTGTGGTCATAAGCGTCCGAACTAATAGATGCTTGGAGGTGGCAGTAAGGGGCCAGTCGTCTATATAGGGAAACACTTGGAATCCTAGACTTCTCAAGTGAGCTGTCACTACTGCCAGACACTTGGTGAACACCCTGGGGGCTGTGGTGAGACCAAAGGGCAGTGCTCGGAACTGGAAATGACTGGCTCCCAGGCGGAAGCGTAAATGACTCCTGGACTCTTGACTTATCAGAATGTGATAGTAAACGTCCTTGAAATCTAAGGAGCACATCCAGACATCCTTCTCCAATAACGGGAGAATGGACTGAAGGGTGACCATTCGAATTTGGATTTTTTTACAAAGAGATTCAATGATCTGAGGTCCAAAATGGGCCTCAAGTCCCCTGTCTTTTTTGGCACCAAAAATAGTCTTGAGTAAGTTCCTGATCCGATCTGGTCGGCGGGGACAGGCTGGATGACTCCTTTTCTTAGCAGCTTTGAAACCTCGACTGCTGCTTGATCCCGCTGACTGGGTGGCACATCTGGGATTTTCCTGATAGGAAGAGGGGGGTTCTTGATGAAAGGGATGAGATAGCCTCCGGTTATGGTCCGGAGCACCCACTGATCCTTGGTGACAGATTCCGAAGCCTGCGGGTGTTCCACAAATCGACCCCCGACTGGCTCTGGAGATGCGCAGTCGGGCCATGTCTCAGGGACGGTGAGCGTAGGATGGACCACAAAAGGAATCGCGGTCTCCAGAGTTACTGGGGCCTCTGCCGCCTCTAGGGCGGCATCTTCCTGAATCCCCCCCCTGCCTCTACTCGGTGGAGTAGGGAAAGACCTTTGAGATTTCCTGAACCACATTTTCCCTTCTCTCTGGGCCTTGGGGTAAGGTCTAGAGGGAGCGGAAAAACGGGCCCCCACGGCAGTCAAGGTCTTGCCCTCCTGCTCGCACCGAGTCAGTGTGTTCTTCACCTTGGGTCCAAAGGGAGGACCCATCAAAGGGGGCGTCGGCGAAGGAAGATTTAAAGGCCTCCGCAAAGGGACACAAGCGTAACCAGGCGTGTCTTCTAAGAGCCACGCCTGTTCCCGCTGCTCTACTCGCCCCTTCGGCCGCATATGATATGAGCCTCATGGACGAGTTGACTATCGAAGATAGGGTAGTCATCTGGGCGCCAACAGTTTGGGCTAACGCCTCAGGAAGATTACCCGTAAGAGACTCACCTAACTCTTTGAGGAGGTCCCTTTGGAGCCTGGTAAAATGACAAAGATAATTCAGCGGCCGCAGGGTAAAGGCCGCTGAAGAAAGATACGCTTCCGTACCTATCCATGCTCCTGGAATCCTTATTAGGAGGGTGAATAGACGTTGAAGCCTCTGCCACGTCCTGCTGAGTGGCAGATGCCACCACCATCGCATCTACTGCAACTCCTTTAGTCAAAAATTCCTTTTGAGGAGGGGCTGAGAGGAACTTGTTAGGCTTGGCAGGCACCGGTTCCAGAGTGTCAGGGTGTTCCCACACCCTTTGAGAAACTAAATCTAGTAATTCATCGAAGGGTGGAGACACCCTGGAGGCAGAGGGCTGGGCCCCAAAGGCCTTGAGGAAGACTGACTCCTCTGTGGAAGGGGTTTTGGACTACCAATCGCCTCTCTGTCTCAGGATCTCGAGAATATCTGAGAATGAGACGTCATCCGAGGATGATTTTGGGGACCCCTCCGCATCATCGAGGTCAGTATCTGATGTGATAGACTCATCCTGGGAGTCAATGTGCTTCTTCTTGCACAATTTTTTTCTTGGAGGTTCATCTGAGGCGGATTCAGAAGGACCTCCCGGGAGAAGGGAACCCCCCCAAGGGGGTATCCTCAGGCCCTGGGGCCCCACTGTCGTGGGAATGAAGCACACCAGAAGCACCAGTTCCCAAGTCTAGGGACGGTGAGGTAGAGACTTGCTGAGCCGGCAAGGACATGGCCAGCGCACTTCTCATGGCCTCAAAAGCAGGACCTCCAGACTCTACGAAGGACACAGGCTGAGAGACCACGACGGTACCGGGAATCCCTGGCCGCGCTCTGAGGGGAAGACTAGGCACCGAAGCTACCAGTTCCAAAGTGTTCCCCTCGGCCCCGACCGAGGAAGTCCCGGTACCGAACCCTGACGCCGAGGACAGGTAGGAATGATGGTCGGAACAGAGAAGCTCCGAGGAAGTCTCGGTTCCGACTGGACAACTCTGCTCCGCTCTACCATCACCGACTCCAACGGCTCCGAGGAGGTTGGAGGAGGAATCAGATGCGTCAAAGTGGGGACCGGCTCCGCAGCAGAGTGGGCTGGAGCAGAGACCATTTTTGCAAAAACCGGGGACTGGAAAAGCCTCTGGATAACTCTGTCCAAATCTGAGTCTGACAACCTGGAGGATTTAGAGGAAATAGATGGGGGCCAAGACTATTTCTCTCTCGGCTCCGATAGACCAGGGGACCGGCTCCGAAACGGCTCCAACGCCATCGGCACCGGATCCGGAACCGTATGAATAAGCATCAGCGCCGAAGGGGACTTGGGGCCGGGGGGGGGGGGTCTGAGCTGCACACCTCCAATGGCTCCGAGACCAAAGGAGCCGAAGCAGATGATTCGCCTCTCGATCCCCCAACCTGCGACTCCGACACCAATGGAGCCGAGGAAAAAGGCATCGAGGCAGACCCTTCCACCCAAGGCTCCAAAGCCATTGGAGCCGAGGAAGAAGAGGTCGACCTATGCTTCTTGGAAGTCGGTTCCGGACTGGTCGGAGCAGACTACCTTTTCTTTTTAGAAGCTGGAGAAGTCAAAGCTTCCTCAAAGGAGGTCTTAATAAGGCCCTTACGGATCAATTTATTTTTTCGTTCTTGAAGGAGCCTAGAGGAAAAAGCATGACAAACACTACATGTTTCCTGCAAATGTTTCGGTCCTAAACAATATACGCAAACAGCATGGCTATCAGTAAGAGACATTTTGTAGTTGCACTTGGTGCACTTTTTGAAACCAGACTTTTGCTTTTCGTTGTGGGTAATAGTTGTGTGATAGGATGTCGAAAGAGCAGACCTTAAAGTAGGGCACGAGCCCTTTGACTCAAAACGGGACTGGCCCAAGATACAGAACACAAAACGGGCAGAAGCCCTCTAACTTAAACGGGCTTAGCCCGATAAATCAGGACGTACAGTAGAGAGAAAATCAATCAACACATCCACACACAAATAAGGGCAAGGGCCCTCTAACTTAAATGGGCCTTGCCCGGTAAGTAGAAAAAAATACCAACAACCAAAAACAGGTTCACACACACACGTAAAGCTGTTAAAACAGCTGTTTGTTAAATTTGTGAAGAAAACCGTAGGTCAAAAGACCAAAAAAGTAATCAAAAAAACCACTTGGCTCCAGCCAAGTCGGGACCACGTCTAGCTTGAAAAGCGGCAAACGAGATCTGGGGAAGCAGGTGTGGTGCATTCTGGGATAAGGGGTAGCCCAGCCAATTAGAGACTTTGTTCTAGTATATAGTGGCCGAGTCGGAGCCGATGGATTGGCTCCGAACCCATCAGTTATGAATGTAGGCGAGATAGGATCCCATTACATCCTGTACTTCTTTATTTTCCGCACAGTCAGGAATCATCATTTTCTGTTTAAGCAATCCAATAACATGTTGTTGATACTTTAACATATGAAACTGACAGTTTAAGGCCCTAATGGCCAAGGTTGCAGAATAAGTGTAAACCTTCTTACCCCATCCATCCAGCGCTCTGGAGTCTATCAGAGGGAGTAGGATTTTTAGCAGTAGAAGCCTTAATGCCCTTGGGTCCCTGTGAAATAGTCTCTGGATCCGCAATAGGATTTTTAAAAAGGAACTTGTGAGAATCAGGAACCCTGTAATATCTATCAGGTTTTCTGGGAGCAGGAGGCAAAGAATCAGGGGCCAAACTAGATTCCGAAAAAGCATCACCAACAATGTCTAATACAGGAGGAATAGCTAAAGGCCTATGCTAAGGCAGGAGTAAGAAATCCCTAAGCCTCTTTTTTGAATCAGAAAAATCCTGGCTTTCCCAGTAGAAATGCTCACTTAGAGTATGTAAGGTCTCGCCAAAAGAAAAATCCTCTGGAGGGGAAGCAGAGGGAATGGAGTCCTCTGCATCAGAATCCTCATAAGTAGATAAGGGCAAATCCAGATCATCAGAAGAATCAGAAAAATCAGAATCCTGGTCAGAAGATTCATAAACAACTTCAGTCCTAGGTCTCTTAGAAAGGGGAGGTTGGCTTCCCCTGATTAGAGTTATAAGATCTTCAGCCATTCTTATTTGTTTTTTAGGCATAGAGGCCTGAGCATGCGGCCTGGGCATTGGTTTTTTAGGCATGGTTCGAGATTTAGGCCTAAATGAAGAAGTACGTGTCAGTTAAATATGCAAGTCTGTAGGCCTGAATACACCCTCAGAAGCCAGTGCCTGCACAGTGGCTCCAGACCCCTGATAAAATCCTCCAAAGCTAGTTACAAAAACAAAATCGCCACTGATTCTAAAGACCACCACAAAGCATTCTATAGCTATGTCAAGAATCTCAATGGCAACACTCCAATTTGCTTTGAGTTACAGCACAATGGCACTAAATATACAGACCCAACTGATATTGCCAACATCCTGGCACCCCCCTCACCCCCTAAAGAGCCAATCTTTATACCAGAAGAATGCAAAGTTCCTGTAATCACGGCTGCACAGGTAAAAACCACACTCTTTAAAGCCAAGAACACTGCATCCATGGGACCAGACAACATCCCAGGCTGCGTTCTACACGAACTACAGAATGAACTGGCACCCCACTTAAGTACCAAAGCCATAGATGAGGGCAAGATGGTTCACACAGCCTATCTAGACCTTGCCAAGGCTTTCAACACCATCCCCCACTCTGGGATTATACATAAACTCACTAAACTAGGTATAAATCCCTATGTTACAAGATGGGTGGCCAACTGGCTCACTGACAGAACCCACACTATGAAAGTAGCAGACTCCAAATCCGACTTCAGACCTGTGACAAGTGGAGTATCACATGGTTCAGTCCTGGGTCCTCTCCTGTTTGGTATCTACTTCTCTGAAGTACAGGCTAACACAGAAGGTCTTTGGCTAATGAAGTTCGCAGATGACTGCAAACTAGGAGCCATAAATCAAAACACCCACCGATGTGGACATCCTGCAAAAGGGCTTCACTGAGACAGATGCCTGGTGTCAAAGCCATGGCCTCAAGCTCAATGCCAAAAAGTGCATTGTCATCCCCTTTGGTAAAAACTCTGTACCCATGAACTACAACATAGGCGGTAGTGTGATAAGAGACCTTGGGACACAGGTGGACAGCAGTCTCTCCTTTGATAATCACATCACCACAACAGTCAGGAAATCCTTCTACGTGGCACACCTCATTACAAAAGGTTTCTCATCCAGAAAAAAAAAAAAAAAAAAAAAAAAAAGAGGTCATTGTTCCCCTCTACTCATTACTCATTAGACCTATTACAGAGTACAACATCCCTTTTGGTATGTACCTCACAAGATATCTACAACAACTGGAAAGGCCGCAAAAAAATACCTCACAAAGAGGATTACCGGCCTCAAACAGATGCCCTACGCAGACGGTCTCAAAAAACCTCCAGCTTTACTCAGTCGCATATCAACTACTCAGAGGTGATCTCTGCCTAACATACAAAGCTATGTCAAACCCAGAGCTGTTGGACATGTTCCACTTAAAGAAGTCCCAATCCCTCCAAGCTACACGCTCTAGGGACCTAAACCTGGTCACCACAATAAACAGAACATGCTGGAGGGATAGATTCCCGTCCCAGAGACTTCCCATACTTTGGAATAAACTACCTATCTATATCAAACAAAGCTCTTCATTAGCACTCAAGAAAAATCTCGATGATTGGATGGGAAATAGGAAATACACCCCGGGGATCACTTCTGTGGCTCTGCTTGACAGTGGCACAGGAAAATAATTTTCTTGGGTAGCAAATGCCCAGGGTACCTTTTTGGCTGGGCTTGTATAGGCCCTAGGGCCGATAGCCTAGTACCTACTTATGAACCTATCCAAGGTAGAGACATCCACGGGTTCCATAGTTGAAGCATCTCGCGGCATACCGGACTCCAAATGGGTCTCAGTAAAGGCCTGTGAATCAGAAGTAGCGGGTATCAGGGGGTGCGAAAGCACCTCACTGAGTACCGGTGAACTGGCGATTGGCTTAGGAGAAGCGTCATCGGCAGTTTTGGACCTCGGCAGCCTGTCTCTGTCTTTATCTTTGCGTTTTTTTCGAAATCCTGATAGTCTGATGGCTAACCAATGGCATTTCTGGATAATTAAACAGAGAACCGAAATATTTAGAGGCGAAAATATAGACACGATGGATAGTGCGCTGATTAAATCAAGCTCAAAACCGATAGCAAGGTACGTCGTGGTCAGGGCCTAGGCAAGGAATACAGTACAAATGAAAATCTTTGAGGTATTTGCTTTCCACAAGTAATGCAATTATTAACTTTTACTGACATCAGTGAGGAGCAAGAAAAAGTTTCCCCAACGGGGTACTTGGCTTTAGTTGAAGACTTCAGTTCCGAAACTCAAAAACAAAAATTTCAGGACTCTGCGACCGGCACTTGCGAACTGCTTCTGCTTCGGGCACTGCACGGCAAGAAAGACTGATTTAATGGCGTCGGCTGCATGTTTTATACCCTCACGACCTGACGTCATGGAAGAAGGGACAGCATCTGATGCAGGACCCAAGACTTTGTTAAATCAGGCCGACTGAGGGCTACTGCAAGCAGATAACCCAAATGTAATGACTGCAACAGTGAAACAAGAAGAAAATCAGAAAGGGCATATAAATGTTGCATAAAAAACTAAAAGAATCAATGGGAGGAAGTTAGGAAGGATTGGGAAGAGACTGGACAAGTAATTCACAAAGAAACAATGTGGGGATATTTGTATATCTCCCAAATATGCAACAAAAAATCTAGAAGATTTACGATCTTTGCCTGCAAGTGTTTCTACATATATTTTCATACCCCAAGCAGGCTCCAAAGAATTTTTCCTCAGGTAGACAGCAGATGTTGGAGGTGTGCTGGGGAAGAAAGAGGTAACTGGGAACATATTTCCTGGGAGTGTAATGAGCTGGCGGACTTAAAAAAGATTCCCTTCAGTCTGCACTGTTGGAGATGCTGGGTGAGGAAATTGGAGTAACTAGGGAAATTAATTTTCTGAGCTATGATACAGAATTGGAATAGTCTAGACATAGTAAGGCCTTGCTGAGTCTAATTATGATGGCTGCCAAAAAAGTACAGTTTTGTACCTACCATAAATGTAGATGTTCGAGGATTCCATTGCTGCAGTCCTGACTATTGGGTATAGTCCGCGTCCCAGTCGGCCCGAATACCAGAGTATAAGGCTGACGTCGGTCATGGCGCCTTAGACTGACGTCAGTACGTCAGGGTACTAATGCGCATGACCGGCGTCATTTCCTCAGTCTTTTCTTGCCCCAGATGTCAGAAGACCCAAAAGACAAGTCCCAAAACAACCTGCACCAAAAACATGTACAATATATACAACAATATATATACAAAAATATAAGCATGTAAACTCACCTACACAACCACCCCTAAACACAGAGGGGAAGGAGGGAGGGTAAATTGGACTGCAGCAATGGAATCCTCGAACATCTACATTTATGGTAGGTACAAAACTGTACTATGTTCTTCGTCTTCCATTGCTGCAGTCCTGACTATTGGGTAGAATCCCAAAGCAGAGGAAAGGGAGGCTGGCAAATTATAAGGAAGTAGGAGCTGATAACATGCCTTGCAAAACAGCAGTGGCAAAACCAGCCCTAGACTTAGAGTAGATAGGAAGATGATAATGCTTAGAGAAAGTATGCACTGAACTCCAAGTAGCTGCTTCCAAAATATCCTTAGTTGCCACCCCTTAGAAATGCTGTAGAAGTGGCAGTAGCCCTAGTGGAATGAGGCCTAATCCCAGCTGGAATCTCCTTGCCATGATGGGAATAACAAAATGCAATGCAAAGCCAATCCACCCGGAAATAGTTTGTTTTGACACAGGCTTGCCCTGTGAACTCAAGGCAAAAGAAACAAACAACTGCTGAGACTGCCTAAAATCCTTAGTCCTGCTTAAATAATATCTCAATTGCCTGTGTACATCTAAAGTGTGCAAAATCTTTTCCCCTTTATTTTGGGGATCTGCATAAAAAGTAGGCAAATGAATAGTTTGGTTTAAAGCCACACTAGAAACCACCTTAGGCATAAAGGAAGGATTAGTACGTAATGATACCCTATCCTTATGGAAAATCAAAAAAGGCTCTACTGCCATAAGGGCCTGCAACTCAGACACCCTTCTTGCAGAAGTAATGGCCAACAGAAAAGCAGTCTTCCATGACAAGTATTTCAACTCAGCAGTAGCCGCAGGCTCAAAAGGTTGTAGAGTAAGTTTTTCCAACACAAAATTGAGATCCCAAGCAGGAGTAGGAGCTCTTCGTGGGGGTCTTATATTCTTTGCCCCTCTAAGAAACTGCTTGAACAAAGGATGCGAAAACAAAGGTGGGTCACAATCATAATGAGCTGAAATTGCTGCAGCATGAATCTTAATGGAAGAGAAGGACAAACCTTTGTCCAATAACTCAGTAAGATATTGAAGAGCCACACTCAAATTAGGCTCAGAAATCTCCAAATTCTTTTCTGTACTCCAAAATAAAAATCTCTTCCATTTGTCTGCGTACACCTTCCTTGTACTAGGTCTTCTAGCTTCCATAATCACATTTAAAACTTGCTGAGGAAGTTGAGACCTGCTGTGCTTCAAGAGAGAATATGCCAGGCTGTTAGATGAAGAGAGTGAAGCTTGACATTGAGCAGATGACCATCCTTCTGAGATAACAGATGAGGAATCAGAGGTAAAGGCCATGAAGGCTTCCTTACCAGACTCCGTAGTAGTGGATACCAGTGTTGCGAGGCCAATCTGGAGCTATCAAAATCATCCTTGGCCTGTCTTGTCTGACCTTTAATAATACCTTTGGAAGAAGAGGCAGAGGTGGAAAGGCATAGACATGAAGGTTTTTCCAACTGAAAGACAGAGCATCCACTTTCCAAGCTGTGTGATGAAACCCCTTTGTGCAATACTTTGGCAGCTGGTGGTTTAGTGGAGAAGCGAACAGATCTATGTCTGGAGTTCCCCATGACACTGTCAATTTCTGAAATACATGAAGATCCAGTTTCCACTCGTGGGGATCCATGATTTGTCTGCTTAACACATCTGCTAGGAGTTCTGTGCTCCTGGCAGAAACCTTGCCTGAAGAGTTAGTTGCAGGCTTAACGCAGTCTCCCATAAAATCATTGCTTGCCTGCATAGAGGATAAGAATGTGTTCCCCTTGCTTGTTGATGTACCACATGACAGTTGTGTTGTCTGTTAGAATCAACACCTGCCCTGGAAGAAGTAACTCCTTGAAAGCCATCAATGCAAACTGGACTGCTAACATCTCCTTCATGTTGATATGTAGATGCTGTAGTCTGGCAGGCCACTTGTCTTGTATCCACTTTCCATTTAGATGAGCTCCCCAAGCAGTGTCCGAGGCATCTGTCGTTAAAATCTGACTCGCCTCTGGCCGGGTCACAGAGAGTCCCTTGTTTAGGTGACATTCCTGAGCCCACCACAAGAATTCCTTTTGAAGGCAAGGTATTATTTGAATGACAGGGTCCAAATCCTGGCAGTGCTGTGTCCATACATTTTTGAGATACCATTGCAGCTTCCTCATATGCAGTTTGGCATTGGGAAGCACCAGAATACAAGATGCCATGAACCCTAATGCTTGAAGGACTGTCCTTGCAGTCAGCACGGACTGATGAGATAGTTGATGGAAGTAAAGTGACAGACTCTTTTGTTTGTCCGGGGTTAAAAAGGCCATCTGGGCTGCTGTATTCAGTCTCACACCCAGAAAGCACATGTCTTGAGAGGGTACTAGACTGGACTTTATTTCGTTCACAGAATACCCCAGGCATCTTAGCACTGCTATGACATATTCCAGATGCTGTAGAAGGTCTTCCTTTTCTTGAGCCAGAATCAGGCAGTCGTCCAAGTAAGGATAGATTTGAATGCCTTGAAGCCTGAAGTAAGCTATCACTGGAGCCAGAACCTTTGTGAATACTCTGGGCAGTAGATAAGCCAAAGGGCAATGCAGAGAACTGATAATGAAAATCTCCAGTTCGAAACCGCAGATACTTTCTGCAACCTAGCCTTATAGGCACATGAAGGTAAGCTTCCTTGAGATCCAAAGTTACCATCCAGTGATCTTTGCCCAGCAGAGGTAACAGTTGTTGTAACGTCAACATCTTGAACTTGGGAATGTCCAGATAAGTGTTGAGGATAGATAAATCCAAAATTGGTCTCCACGTGTTCCCCTTCTTTGGTACTAGGAACAGGCGAGAATAAAATCCGAAGCCCCTTTCTGATACAGGGACTGGCTGAATGGCCCCTATCTGGAGTAACTGAGAAATTTGCTTGTGAGCCTCTTTTCTTTGTGGAGGAGGAACATCTGGCATGCCTTTGAAGGGGGCAGTGTGTGAAAATAAAATCTGTAACCGTGATGAATGATATCCAGCACCCATCTGTCTTGAGTGACTAAATCCCAATTTTCTTTGAAAAGAGACAGTCTTCCTCCCAAAGGAGCTGCCAGGCGAGAATCCACTGGCAGCTGAAAAGGCAGGTCATTGGGTCTGCTTACGAAAGGACTGACCCCTGCCCTCACCAGAAGTCTGAGCAGGTGAACTGTCTGATCTAGGCCTAAAGAACCTTGAGCCCTGCCCCTACCACGTCTAGACCTACCCCTAGACTGGGAACCATAAGCAGGATATGTCCACCCCTTAGCAGGCCAATTTCTACTAAACTTGGAGGCTGCACCTGCAAAATCTTTAACAGTCTGCATAGACTTAGCTTTGTCCTCCATTTTCTTCAAAACTGCTTCCACAGGCGGTCCAAACAACACATCAGACTGTAAAGGAGCATCCAAAATCCTGGTCTTAACATGCTCAGCTAAATTCTGATCCTTCAACCAGGCATGTCTGCGAAGAACAGAACTAGTAGCAGCCACCCTCGAGGAGGCCTGAACAGCATCAAAACCACACTGCAAAGAATGCTTACCCACTTGTTCAGACACATGAACCAAATCCAGCAATTCTTTACACTCAATACCTTCCGCCAAAGCATCCACCTTAGATTTCAATTGTGAAAGGAGATAATTCTGATATTTTAGCATATGAAACTGACAATTCAAGCCCTCATGGCTAGAGTGGAAGAAGTATATACTTTCTTACCCCACCTATCCAAAGCCCTTGCCTCTTTATCAGAGGGTACAGGATTTTTAACCACAGAAGCTTTAACACCTTTAGGCCCCTGAGAAACAGTTTCTGGGTCGCCCTAGGACTCTTAAACAAATACTTATGAGCTTGGGCACCCTATAATACCTATCCGGCTTAACAGGAGCAGGAGGCAAGGAGTCAGGGTTCAGGGAAGCCTCTGCAAAAACATCCTCCACCACATTCAACACAGGAGGAATAGCTAAGGGCCTATGCTGGGGTAAAACAAGAATTCCCTAAGCCTTTTCCTGGAATCAGAGTAATCCTGGCCTTCCCATTTAAAGTGCTCCCTCATGGAGTGAAGAGTCTCTGAAAATGAAAAATCCTCAGGAGGAGAAGCTGTAGGAGTGGAATCATCCACATCAGAATCAGAATAAGTAGGAAACTCTTGCAAGTCTTCCACAGAAGACTCTGAAGCCTGTGAACACTGTTCAAAACTATCAAACTCCTGTTCCACCCTAGGCCTCTTATCAGGCGGGGCATAGAACCTCTAATCAGAGTAATCAAATCTTCTGCCATTTTAAGCATATGTTTCTTAGGCACAGAGCCCGAAATGCTAGGAGAAGCCCCCACAGAAGCTGAACTTGGCCTACCTCTAAAAGAAGCTTTGGCAACAGAAGGAGAGGCCCTAACTACCTTGGGAAGAGAGGGAAGAACAGTTACCTGAGAAGCCCGTCAGCCTGGCCTACCTCCTGAGAGGGCACATCCTGTAACAGTAAAGTATCTGCCTGAGACTCCATAGAGACTCCTGGCAAAACCTCCGGCTCGCCTGAGCCTTCTAAAGAACCGACGTCTGGGACTGCCGGTTCCTCACCCCTAGGTTTCAGTGTTTTGTCCTTGCGCTTCTTGGATGAAGCGGCGGAGCATCCGGCGGCATATTATAATTACAACGCTTCCCAAACACTAACCTAGCACAATCTAGCCTCCTCTTAATAGTGCGCTTGTTAAATCTAGCACAAGAGCGGCAACCAACAACGTCGTGCTCAGGCCCTAAACAAGGTATACACAATGTATGATAATCCCTATGCGGTATCTGCTTCCCACAAGAAATACAGTTATTCACTTTTTCTGACATCCGGTTAAATACTGAGGCAAGAAAAAACCAAAATGTTCCCCAACGGGGTTACTTAGCCAACTCTGTTTCGGTCTGAAACTCCGGTTTCGGAAAATCTCAGAACGCCAACCTGCACTCGCAAAATTGCTTCTGCATCGGACCATGCGGCAAAAAAGACTGAGGAAATGACGTCGGTCATGCGCATTAGTACCCTGACGTACTGACGTCAGTCTAAGGCGCCATGACCGACGTCAGCCTTATACTCTGGTATTCGGGCCGACTGGGACGCGGACTATACCCAATAGTCAGGACTGCAGCAATGGAAGACGAAGAACATCGGAATTACTAGAAAATAGAAATCAAGGAAAGTATTAGTTTAAGGGTGTGCAAACGTATGCAACCAGCTTATTGTATGTTTTTATTTTTTTTTTACATTTTTTCCTCTAACAGATGTGTTTATTTTTCAATTGAATTGTACAGGTTATAGGTCACATTAAAGGTGGGAAAAGTTTTGAAATTATTTATTGTGGTCTCATTTTTTATATCACAAAAACCTGGCATTTTAACAGGGGGGTGTACACTTTTTATATCCACTGTATAAATATTACTGTTTCCTCTAAGTACTGCCCTTCAGTTCTGCCTGTGATATCTACCATTCAGTGAATAATGACTCCAGTAAATGAAAGCTGGAACAGTTAAATCCATCAATTGTATATCTCCTGGAATGCTTTTACATTTGTGAGCTCTAATGCAAAATGACAGCCATACATTCTGTTTTATAACATTCTACGGGTCTATATTATAAACACAAAAGCTCTAAACAGCGAATGCATCTACATAGACACAAAGGTTGATGTACAAAAAGAGCAAAATACATAATCGGTGAAAATGAAAATGCCAAACGTATTTAGTCAACCAACAGTGCTATACAGGTAAGCTCAAACTAACTAAAAATTAAATTAACACACTTTTGCAGGGTGTCAAGCCCCCCATGCCCTCCCTACTTAAATACACCAACTCAGAGACCACACTACAGTGGGGAAAAGGATACATTTCCTCATCCCCACGCTCGACCTGCTGGCCAAGCAAACACGTTCGGCATTTTTATTTTCGACGATTACATATTTAGCTTTTTTTGCACATAGACCTTTGTGTGTCGATGTAGATGTATTCGCTGTTTTTAGCTTTCGTGTTTATAATATAGACCCCATTTTACAGGGATTATCTATTTTCCCCATGACTGCGGCAGTGGAGTTAGTAATAGGTAAGGTAGTGGGGAGAAATCACCCCCCATGGGGGTGCACAGAGCTGCCCCTACGTACTGAGCAATGCACCTCCTCAAAAAAACTATAGGGGAAACAAGTTTGACCTCTCCAGTTTACTGTAGGAGGGGTGAGGGTTAGATTTTGCAGAGACAAATTGGACCCATTCTCTTGGCCCTGACATGCCTCCTCCTGACTAGTTATGTCCACTACCCATCCTATTTCCATCTTGATAGATCATACAGTTATGGCTATGCCTGTTTTCTCTTGTGAACAACCATTATCATCCTTTATATAAAGGCAAGCCTTCTGGTCTATTGCTTTTCTGATACCTCTTTATCAAAAGTACTATAAAAATGCACACATGGTAAATTACATCACTTATCTTCACAAAAATTCTCCATCTGACCCTCAAGATGGAATCTGTTCCAGCCATAGTACCAAATCTGCTTTACTTACTTTAGACACCCTGTTTCAGAGAACAGCTCAACCAGAGCAATCCCCTAGCAGCACTATATTCACACCTGCCTAAGGCCTTCTACACTGATAACATCTCACCACACCAGTGGATAATTCACTAGTTACTTGCACAACAAAGAGTCTGATGTGCCAGTAGTACATCTGTCTCCCCCTCCATGTCTCTTCAAAGCTCTTCTCTTGGTGCCCTGCTTTTACAATTGTGGTTAACAGCACAGCATCATCATTCTGTCAGGTACTTAAATAATCCCATACTGCGCTAATTCCACAATCCTGTTTCCTTCCAGAAAATAACGGACATAAATCATGTTATGACAAACTGCAAAAATGACTTGGTAATTTTGGCTTTACGCTAAATACACTAAAAAATAAAGCTATGCTTTTTTCAGCCAAAAGTTTAACATACCTCAACAGTATGTGGCGTCAAACTTAAATCAAATGAAGCCCCCTAACAAAGGCAGTGGGCTCCACCAAAGTTTTGTGTACAACTATAGAACATGTAAAACTTGAATTCCAAATAAGAGCTGGCACGTGAAAAAGTATTTTTTGCTTATCTTTTAATCATTCTACAACTTTCAAGAATTATACTAGACTTAAATTGCAAAAGTCTATAGCCTCCTGCTTCCAAGTCTCCTACAATTTATCTTGTATGCTAACCAGCTTGCATTCCTCTGAGTTCTCACCCTTCAAACAGTGAGAATAGGACGTTTGACTTGGTGTCCTCTTCTCATCGCTGTGTCGCTTGGTGGGCTCTGCAATGGCTTAAATTTCCTACTATGACTTAACGGTCTTCTTTTTCTGTTTTAAGTATACTCTGTCTCAGCTACAGAAATGCCCTATGATAAAAAGTCTATAAACAATTATACAACGACCCCCCATTAATATTCCAAAACGTGCACGCTGATTGGTCAGCGTGCACGTTGTAAATCAAAGACTTATACCAACTGAAAAAGGTCCGGTCGCCCGGACTTTTTCCATTAGTATAATTCTTTTTTTTTGGACAGCAATGGAGAACGGAAGCACTCTGTTGCGGTTATCTCGCTATGTTAATGAGTTTAACCTAGCGAGATATCTTTTAAAAAAAAAAAAAAAAAAAAAAAAAGCAACGGAGATTTTCCTTTCTCCGTTGCTTTTTTAAAGCCATCTCGCTATGTTAAACTCTTAACATAGCGAGACAAGTTTTTAAAAGCAACTGAGTTCTTCCTTTCTCCGTTGCTTCCACAAACACAGTTCTGATGTACTGTGTAACCATACGCATGCGCAGTACATTAGAACTGCCGCAGAATACTGGACAGCTGCGGAAGGGCAGCAAGGAGGCATTATGCAATGCCATTACTTAAGAAAAGTAAGTTTTTTTTTCCTTAAATAATGTAATTGTATAATAGCAATAACCCACTTCTGGTTGTGGGTAATGCTGGATTTACCCACGGATGTCTTTGTTTGGCCACTCGGGCTTCGCCCTCATGACCAAACCACACCAACCGTGGGTAAATCCAGCATTACCCACACCCAGGCATGGGTTATTGCTGACTGCCATCCACCTCTGTACATTTTCATACATGGGATAACAGGATGGCTTTAGAAAGAGAACAACTTCACACCTCTTATTTCAAACAGTCCACAGACATTTCAATACCATTTTATCTGTTCTTTCTTGCATGTATAGTGCCCCTCAGCATTTTCATTATAGAAAATTCTAACTTGTTTCAGGTCAAATTTTGAAATCCACACATTCTAAAAATATACATTGTACTGTTTCGTCTTATCTGAATTACCCAATTAGTACATTCTTTCTTTTTGTAATTAATTTGTGCCTTAAATGGCAATCTTCAATGACAGTCACACTGAAAAATTTCAAAGACATTTACCCATTCCCTTCATCTCCAAATCAATTTTCTACATTCATTTTGAAACGCATTCTAAGGAGTGAATCTCAAAATATATTTCTAACACAGTTCTCCTCCACAACTCTTTCCATAAAACCATTTTATGATGTATGTTATACCACTCCCCTCTTCCTAAAATTCTCTTTTTTTGCATTAATTCCGTACCTAAATCTTTTTATACACATTTAAGATTTCTGACAATCATTTTGTTCCATCATAATTTTAACTTGCATAATGCAAAATGATCAAAACTAAAAATAAAATGGGTCTCTCTGCATTAAATATATTTCAACAACCACCCCACAAAACAAAATCCCATGTAATTATACATTTCTAGTTCTAGGAGTGGATAACCCTTTAATATTTCAGAGATATACTTTTAAATCAAATACACTTTTTTCCTCCAACACAACTTGTACACATTCCAAAGGTTACTGACCTCTACCAGTCTCTCATATACTTTGTACAATTACTCTGTTGTCTCTCCAATTAAAAGCTAACATTTCCCTTATTAATTCTTTCTTAGTCACTTGAAATGATGCTAATAAAAAACTTTCCTCCTTAATTAACAAAATTAAATTTATTTATAGAATCTACTTCTCCTGCTAAAACCACTGCTTCCTCTTGATTACCAAATGAACACTTAAAATTACAGCAGTCACAAATGAACCAAGCAAAACTGAGTTAACAGCCAGCATTGCCTTGCCTTTCTTTTTTTTTACCCCCATCCCCAAAACTCTTGTAAGGCTTCCCATGTCAACAGCATCAAATCCCCAGCCTGTGGGCTAGGTGCAGCCTAGAAACACTTTTTTATTATTTTAATCTGGCCTGCAAAGCTTTTTCAATACTTAATGGATTAAAAAAAGTCCAGTTTATGATGGAAACCATACTGACGAATGTTTGTCTTTGTAGCCTGGTACACTGCCTTCAGCTTATGCATGGATCCATTTACTGCTACAGTTCCTGTAGGGGTGTTTTTGTTGTTTTTATTCATGGTATTTGCACTTCTGCTAGATATCACCCCCCCCCCCCCCCCCCGGACATGTCCAAATACCGAAAGTAGTACTATTAAATCAATGTTTACTCTTTTCTTGCTGGGAAGTTAAAAAAAGAAGGGCTTTATTTTAGCTGGGAGGGTGAGAAACTTGTCTACTCATTGCAAATAAGTTAAAACAAGTGGAGCAGTGTTGGCAGGTTTTTGCAGTTTATATTTCGTTTGTAGTACGAAAGTAAATTAAATACATTATGTATGGAGTTTGCCTGCATGCCTTCTTCCCATCTACAGCCTTTGTCAGTGATCTCGGACTACAGTTAAGAAATCAAAAAATCTGTACTACGCCGCAGTGGAGACAGGTAAATCAACATCCAGCTTTTAAAAAAGTCATAAGAATCATAACAACGTTAGGCTAGACATTACATTACACTTCACTTGCCACCACTGAATTTAGAGGTTGATTTTTTCGTGGGAAGGAGTGTCATTCAAATAGTGAAATGAAGAGAAACTACAGTCTGATGTCCAGACATTGGCATGTTCTACAGCAACAATTTGAAATTCCAAAACCTGTAACTGCAGATCTTGGAAAAGCAAAAATCAAATATGCAAAATAGTATACGAAGTCCCAAGTCCAACACCACCATATAACAGAGTAATTTCCCCATATTGATCCATAGTTACCTGGGAGTTAATGTAAGCAGTGGGTTATGTGGGGGGGTGCAAGAGGTTTTGACCCACTGTAGAAAAATATTTTAAAAGAACTGAAAATTTGCTAATTTTTTTTTTTTTTTTTATAGTTTTTGGAATCGCAAGTAGGAGTCGCACAACTACAAAAGTGAGCCAAAATCTGCAGTTATTCCACCTGGCTGAGGGAGCTGCCTGACAGTGTATTGTATTTTTTTTTTGGGGGGGGGGGGGGCATATGCATATCTGTGCCTCAATGTATCATGGAATTTATCACAGTGAAATAGTAGGCAACGTCCTTTAAACCGATTTTGCTATCCTATGGTCACTGTGCAACTGAAAGCTTAAAATGGTACAAAAAACAGGGAATGAATTCTGCAGCAGGTGCAGCTGTTCAATTTAGTGTGGTTTTGCTGTCGGTTAGCAGATGCATAGCTTCCTAGTAAGAACATTTCATGTATACTGTTTTGTGTCCTTTTTTCAAACGGTTACTTATTGGAAAGTTTGCATGCATTATGGATGCTAATGTCTCACATAAGTTAAATCAGTCACATCACTTAAAATGACACTCACGTTCTACATACACTGCAAGTGAAAGATGGTTACTGTGGTACAGAAAACCAAGAGGAAATGTATCTTATCAGGGGCAACTGTTCACCTCACCATGCAATACCTTCATTATGGGGTATAAGGTAAAGTCTGGGTCAAAGAATTAAGGGAAAGGAAATGTATGTCAAAGAATGACATTCAGGTTTGTGTAAACCTTATTAATTTAGTGTTAAAAAATAATTTCTCCATTTTGAAGAAGAATTTTACCAACAGAGGTCTGGATTAGTTAAACTAACATCCAAAATGTCAGTGAATAAATCAACTTCATCAGCAGTAAAACAGTGCGACTCACAAAGCACTCTATTATTCCTAATGATGAGGAATTAGAAAGGGTTAACAGTGTAAAGTGATAAATTAACACATCTGCACTCACCAACCACATATCATTATCCAATGTTATTTTTTTGATGAATTGACTAAATTCAAAAGAATCTACCATAAGACTCAGCTTTGCTAACCAGCCTTTGCCAACTGTTTGTCTACAGAGTTATGAACTCAGTTTTACTACCACTACTAGCTACAATAAGTCGAAACATGGGCTTATCCAAACTTTCTATGTACTCTGTATAGACCAAAAAGCCTACCCAATTTTAGTTTCCAAATTCTAAAATACTTAAGCTATTTCATTGGTCTTCGATCAACCATTCTTCTATATAAAAATCTATCAAACTGCATAATTGCTTTATATCAGCCATACTCACTACAATATAATAATTACCATTACTTAACACACAGAAAATGCTTTGGCTGTAAAAACTGTAGTCCATGACTACTATACCCCATTACCTTTATCAGCTTTAGTAATGTAGTCGACATCTTTGTTTTTAAATTCAAGCAAGGCTTTTCTCTCCATCATGGACATGTAATAAAAACCTTTTTTATTTTTATTACTAAGCACATCCCTTATTTCTTTCTCACAAGTTACCAAGAAAGCCTCTAACGCGGTCTTAAGGGTGGGTTAAATGAGATGGGCTTTTTAAAATTAGAATCTTTTTCTTTATCATTAGTGCCATTAAAAAAAAAATTAAACTTGCGAACATAATCCCTCAAAGAATTAAAAGCTGAAATAAAATTTGCTCTAGCTGAAGGCACAAAAGTCAGCTCTTTGCTCAACACTTTTAAAGTGCAACGTACAGCCCGATGGGTTTTTTTGTGCATTATGCAGAAAGAAGAAAATGAATTTTGCAAACAGGCATCAGAAGAGATAAACTGGGCTAATCATATTGAAGGTACTGTGGTAAACTGTTTCAAAACTATTTATCATCTGTTATTCTGACTCACGATCATCTGTTATTAGTTTCATAGTATAGTACTAGGCTATCTGCCCTGGGGCATTTGTAAGCCTAGCCATAGTGATGTGGCTTTTGCCACCCCATGAAATGGTACAAAAATGTACAGAATAAATCTAGAATACTGTGCCTCTGTCTAGTAGTGACACAATAAAGGTACCCTTATATAATAGAATTAGTTTACTGTGCCCCTGTCTAGCAGTGACACAGATGTGACCCCTGGGGTAAACTTACGATCTCCCATCCACTCAAGATTTCTCTTGAAGAGAGTCAGTGAGGGGCTCTGCCTAATACGAACTGGGATCCTGTTCCAAAGCATGGGAAGCCTCTGGGTTATGAATCTATCCCTCCAGCATGTCCTATTCATACTTGTGCCGAGGTTTAAGTCTTTAGCTCTCGTGGTCCTGATGGATTTGGATTTTTTGAGGTGGAGCATGTCCATCAGATCCTGATTGGACATGGCCTTGTACGTCGGGCAGAGATCACCTCTGAGCAGGCGTGCAGCTACTGAATAGAGCTGAAGTTTCTTTAGTCTGGCAGAACAAGACATATGTTGGAGACCCTTGATCCTTTTGGTGAGGTACTTTTATGGTCTCTCCAGCTGTTGCAAATGCCGGGTGAGGTACATACTAAATGGGGCATTGTACTCAATCATGGGTCTGATGAGGGAGGAATATAGGGGTACAATGACATCCTTGGATCTGGATGTGAATCCCTTCATGATGAGGTGTGCAAGGTAGAATGTTTTTCTAACCACTTTGGCAACGTGGGTGTCAAATGAGAGGTCGCTGTCTACTTGGGTCCCTAGGTCTCCGATTACTTTTCCGTACTCAGTGGGTTGCTGTCTATGTGATAATTTGTGGGTACTTTGTTTTTTCCAAAAGGGATGACTATACATTTTTTGGCATTTAGTTTAAGGCCGTGACTACGGCACCAGTTGTCCGTTTCAGTGAGGCCTTTTTGTAGGATGTGTGCATCTGCTGGTGTATCGACTATGGTGCCTAGTTTGCAGTCATCTGCGAACTTTGTCAGCCACAGCCCTCCCATGTTTGCTTTAACATCTGAGAAATAAATGCCGAACAAGAGAGGTCCGAGGACAGATCCCTGTGGGACACCACTTGCGACTGGCTTTGAGTCTGACATTGCTCCAGCGATTTTAACTTTATGGGTTCCGTCCTTTAGCCAGTTTGCAACCCATCTAGTGACATAAGGGTTTACTTTTAAGCTGTTTAGCTCATCTATGATGCCTGAGTGGGGTATTGTGTCGAAGGCCTTAGCCAAGTCCAGGTATGCTGTATGGACTGCTTTGCCCTCATCAATGGCTCTAGTGACTGTTTCGAAAAAGTCAACCAGGTTTAAAAGGCAGGATCTGTTATTCTGACTCACGATCATCTGTTATTCTGACTCACGATCATCTGTTATCTGACTCACGATCATTTAAAAGTGTTGAGCAAAGGGTTGACTTTCGTGCTTTCAGCCAGAGCAAATTTGATTTTGGCAATTAATTCTTTGAGGAATTATGTTTCCAAGTTGAATTTAAACATTTTTTCTTTTTTTTTTTTTTTTTTTTTTTTTTTAAATAGCACTAATTTTAAAGAAAGATTTTAATTTTAAAAAGCCCAGCTCATTTAACCTGCCCTTAAGACCCGAGTTAGAGGCTTTCTTGGTAACTTGTGAGAAAGACATAATGGATGTGTTTAGTAATAAAAATAAAAAAAAGCTTTTTATAATATGTCCATGATGGAAAGAAAAGCCTTGTTTGAATTAAAAATAAATAAGGATGTCTACATTACTAAAGCTGATAAAAGTAATGCAGCAGTAATCATGGACTACAGTTTTTACAGCCAAAGCATTTTCAATGTGTTAAATAATGGTAATTATTATATTGTAGTGAGTATGGCTGAAGTAAAGCGATTATGCACTTTGATAGAGTCTTATATAAAAGAATGGCTGATTGAACAAAGGATTACAATGAAATCCGAAACCAATAGGACATCTGGAGTGACTGAAGCAACAGTGGAACCAACAACTCAATAAACAGACATAGCGAAGTAATAAACAAAATCAGCTTTATTAATGCTCAACTAAAAATCTCTGCATTTTCATTCAATACATAGGACTTCAATAACTCCCCTTACATAACTTCCTTTAAACACTTAAATTTGACTAATTAACACTTAATACCAAAAGCTTAATGATTTAAGTACCTAGGAAACAGTTTCTTAATCAAGGACAAACAAACAAAAGTGAATGCAGTTCTATTTTTAAAACCTTCTATTGAAATAAATATATGAACCCCAAACAGAGGTGGATAGTTTCAAGAGTGCCAATAATACAATCAATTATTTTAAGTTAAAATATAAAAGTGTGTGTGTGTGTGTATATATATATATATATATATATATATATATATATATATATATATATATATATATATATATATATATATATATAAATAAGTATAAAACTATACAGGCTAAAAAGTTCTATAAACTAAAATCCTTTCACTTACAAAATAGTGCAACTCTGCTATCTAGTGGCCCCATCATAAATACCCATTTGACCTATTAAGAAAAAAATACAAATACCAGTGAAATAGCAGAGTATTTTAGAATTTGGAAAACAAAACTGCGGAGGTTTTTTGGACTATCCAAAGTACATCAAAATTTGGATAAGCCCAGGTTTAGACCTACGGTAGCTAGTAGTGGTAGTAAAATTGAGTCTGTGGCTATTTATGTAGACAAACATTTACAAAGGCTGATCAGCAAAGCTGTGTCTTATGTTAAAGATTCTTTTGTATTTAGTCGATTCATCAAAGAAATAAGTGGATAGTCTATGTGGCTGGTGATTGCAGATGTGGTATCACTTTACACTGTCATTCCTAATGATGAGGGATTGGAAAGGGTTGACAGTGATTTGTGAGTCACAATGTTTTACTGTTGATTAAGTTAATTTATTCACCAACATTTTGGATGTTATTTTAACCTACAATTATTTTGAATATTGTGTACAGACAGGTAAATGGAGTAGCAATAGGGGCTGCTATTGCCCCAAGTTATGCTAACATTTACATGATGGGTTGGGAAAAAGAATTTAAATTTGAATTCAATTTTTGTAAATATACTTGTTTACAAACATTTTATAGACAATTTTTTTTGATATAGAAGGGAACGGAAAGTAAGCTTTCAAATTTTATGCAGTATTTGAATTCCGTATCTGATTTTTTTTTTAATTTACTTTTGTTTTTAATAAGGAATGCATTAATTACATACAGCTTATTTTACATAAGAATCTCAACAAAATAAATGTAAAGATTTATAAGAAATTGGTGCAATTAACAGTTACTTGCACTTTAATAGCATGCACAGTAGCAAGCTTCAAAGCAGTATAGTTAACAGCCAGTTCGATAGAATTAATAGACTTACTGATGAGGAGCATTATTTTATAGAAGAATGTGAAATATTCAGAAAAATGTTTTATGCTAGGGGGTAGCCACCTAGAATGGTAGATGAGGCTATGGAAAATATTTTTTTCAAAAAGGGAAGTCATTACATCTGATATTAGCATTAGTAACATAGAACAAAGTGGTGATAATAAAATCAAAGATTTTACTTTAGCTTGTTTGCTAGAGAATTCTGTAGATGAATAAGTATTAGGGAATAGCAATGTCTTTTGGCTATTCCCGGTTAGGGGTCAGCACAGTAGATCAGTCCACAGATCAATTGGCAGTGGAATGTTTACAGTGTCAAGTTGCCAGCCCGGCACCCAACCCTCACAGAAGGCACATGCACATACGTGCACCTACCCGCATGTCTTTAAAACTCATTCGGCCGCAGGGAGAACATGCAGACTCCACACAGAAGGCTCTCCCAGTCAAGAACTGAACTAGAGAACCTCTTGTTGTGAGGCGACAACCCTAAACACTGCACCACCGCGGCCTCCATCTTCTTCTCCTTTCGGCTTTTCCCATTTAGGGGTTGCCACAGCGGATCACCTGTCCGCTTATGATTGGCAGTGGAGTTTTATGGTGTCGAGTTGCCAGCCCAGTGCCCAACCTTCCACAGAAGGCACACACACAAGCACTCATGCCTAGGGCCAATTTACAGTGTCAAATCCATCTACAGCATGTCTTTGGACATGGGAGGAAACTGGAGCACCCGGAGAAAACCCACACGACCACAGGGAGGACATGCAGACTCTGCACAGAAGGTACCCCAGCCGAGGATAGAAACAGAGAACCTCTTGCTATGAGGCGACAACGCTAACCGCTGCACCACCGTGGCCGCCCGATGTGACTAGGTCTACATACCTTACGTGTACGAACACTTTTATGAAATTAAGTAACAAAAACTCCTTATAATCAACTGTCCAGGTCATAAATATAAATCTGTGCTGCTAGAGCAATTAAATGTTAACCCAAGGGGGTGGTCATGGAGTCTATTAGAAAAAACAGCTGCACTGGCAGTTACAGCTTAATGCAGGCAGTACCCCAGGGCTCAATGAAGTTTCATCTACCACCTGTTTATTAAAACTAAAGGCTTACAGGTGATGAAATTATAACTTAAGAAAGGGTTTTATTGTTTTTTTCATTACATGATTTTATGCTTGAATTCTGAATGCTTAGTTTGGAAATTGTCATGCTGATTTTTTATTTATGGTTTTACCATAATATTAGTGTCACTAAGAAATGAACTTCAGGAAGTCTTGTGATTGCTCCCTAGCTTTTAAATTTCATGTGTTTGTTACCTTGCAACATCTGTTGAAGTCTTTTAGGATAGTCCAGACGAAAGCACTGGTTTGTTTTATAAAATAAACAATGGCGTGTGTTTTTAGTACCCTATGTGCATCATTTTATTCATTGGTTTGTTTTTTCCTGCTACTTTTAAATCAGCAGACACCAGCAAAGCCCTATAAGCCAGTAAACTGCCTTCTCCAGGTGCGTCTCTGGCCATCAGAAAGTGCTCCATTAACCCATACCCTAACAGCTTTATGATAAAGGAGATGACTAATGGTGGGGGCCCATTCTCTATACTACAGTCATGCTGTCAGTGCAAATGGCAAATCGTACCAGGAGAAATGGATTCCTGAAATGCCTGCAGGTTAAAGACTATCCACTCACCTCAAACTACTGGACATTTTTACAGAATTTTCAGGACACTAGTAAGACACAAGGAGAAGCTCCTATTTTTGTAACAGAAAGGGGTAAAAATTTGAAAAGTATTTATAGGAGTAGAAATTATGATATAGAAAATAATATTGTTAAGGGAATGTTCAAATTTAATAACTAAGCATTGTACACATATTACAGAAGGGCAACAAAACAGTGGCAGCTAGAAATAGAAGTTATGAAATTATTTTACCGAGTAGAGACAACTGCAAGTCTAAATACATGGTTTACGTAGCTTTATGTGGACTTTGTTGTGCATTTTATATAGGAAAAACTGCCTGTCAATTTTATTCTAGAGTTTATGAGCACCTAAGAGTTGTTGCAAGACAAGAGTTTACTAATGCTTTGGCCAAGCATGCATTTTATGTCATTATACTAAAAGGTTTTTTATAAATTTTCAGTTACTGATCAAGTTAAAATGAAGAGGATTTAGATTGGAAAAAGTGTATTGCTGTCACAGGTTAAATTCATGTATATATCCATGAATGAATGACAGAGAAATGTTTAAAGCTGTTTTGAATAGAAAAGGGTTATAACATTGAATTAATTGGTCATGTGATTTTAATTATTTATTCTGTTGGTTTATTTTTGCAACCAGTTCAGATGAAGTACATTTTGAACGAAAGCGCTTACCTGTTGCATTATTAAATAAAATTATTTCATTAATTTTTGCAGCCATTTTTGTTTACCGTTTTTAATATATATTTATACTCTGTTACCCAAAGAAGCCCTAGACATTTTACAAACATTTTTTTCTATAGTCAAGGACCTAGCTAAAATTCCTCCTTCCTGGAAATGTACCTTTATCTCTCCAATTTTAAAAACTGAAGATCCTACTGAACGCTCTTCATACATACTTACTTTTTAATGCAGATTATAAATTGTTCGTGGCAATTCATGCTAACAGATTAAACTATATTCCACCTTCCATGACTGACGAAGATCAAACTGACTTTATCTTAAACAAAAATACTTATGATTCCAAAGACATGCATCTGGAGCATTTCTCCCCTGGCCTCCGCTGAAAACAGGCTCTGTGGAACCTAGTCAGACTTTCCCAGTCAACAAATGATAAATAAATAAATAAATAAATAAATAATAAATGATAATATTAAAAGAATAATCACAATAACTAACTATGCAAATAAAACAAGAAAGAACTTCACATAGAGTCTTGATATTAATAGCGCTTTTAACTATGTTAACTAGAAATATCTCTTGCTGGTTTTAGAAGAATAAAATTTCCCAACTAACTTCACACAACTTCTTAATCTTCTTTATAATGAGTGTCTTGCATATGTTCAAACAGGTATGTTTACTTCAGATTCTATACAAATTTTGAAAGGAACCAAACAAGGATGTCTTTTCAACTTTGCTTTTTACCCTAATGATGGAACCATTTGCTAATTTTCTCAGATCAAATATAGACATAAAAGGTAGCAACATAAATGAGAATTTAAACTCTAAAATCAAGCTGTTTGCTAATGACATCCTACCGACATTAAATGACAATGATAATTCTTTATCTGCAGTTTATTTAGCAATGGATGTATTTCAAAGAAAATCTGGTTAAACATTCAACGACGACAAAACAAAAATCCTACCCATAAATACAAATAAGAATAGAATCAAAATAAATTCATTAAATATATTGTCAAAGAGAAGAAAATGAATTTAGGAATAATTATAACAGATAAAGATATAAAAAAATTATAATTATACCAACAGTATAAACAATACAAAGAATCTAACAGACAAATGGAATACAATTTTATTCATGAAGGAAGACAGGCTATCTATAATCAAAATGATTATCTTAACAAAAATCTTGCATATTATGCAATCACTAATATTAACCCCCACAAAGTTGTATTAAAGAATTTAACACTTGAATTTTGAGATTTCTCTGGTACCCCAATAAACCAAGAATTGCTTAAAATCATCATAAGAGAGAAACTGGGCAGCAGGAGGGATAGGGCTACCAGATCTAGAATTATATTCATTATCATCAATTATAAAAAAATATACATCTTTGGATTAATGACACACAGCTAGGTGGACAGAGTTTTCAGGAAATCTTTTTTTAAAAACACTAAACATAATAGATATTCAAATAATTATCTCATACTAAATAATGGTCTAAATTGGTTATTAAAGGATTGCCTTACAGGAAAAGGTCACCAAAACAAGTCACTCCTATTTCATTTCTACTAAATTAAACACCTTTAAAAATTTTATATACAGAAACCTGGCATATAAAGCATGGATCTTCCTTATACTTCCTATGGTGTACCATCCAAACATCTCCACTTCAAAGTTAGAAGCAAAGATAACATTTAAAGAGAAAAATCTGCTATTTTGGTTTCAATTAACGAAAGATGAAAAGCTACTTTCTGTTGATTATATTAATAACAAATATAATTTCGATAAAGAAACGTGGCTGTATGTACAATCCTGTAGACAACATGTAGAAGGAAAATGAAGTTAATGCAACCAAGGATAGGAGACCATATTCCAAATTTAATTAAATATGTAATACTCAATGCAACAAAACACATTGGGACAGAATCTCTTATCCATATTATAGAGATGTTAAAGAAACACAAAGTTGCAATGACAATTATTGGAACCATTTTACCCAAATTAATAGAAGTTGCAATGACAATTATTGGAATTATTTTACCCAAATTAATAGACCTCCAAGTGAAAGATAAAAATTTTAATTCTAATATCTTCTAAACATACAACTTCATCTCTTAGATGGAACCTCTTTACTTGGAAATTTTTGCATAGATCTTTCTTAACACCACATAAAATTGAATTAACGTTTAAGAAGAAACAGGTTTGCTGGGGATGTAAACAAGAACTTAAAGCAGATTAGCAACACATGTTTCTTGACTGTACCATCTTAACACTTTACTGGAATAACAATTGCTTTTTACAGGCTTTTTCTGGAGATAAAAAAAGATTTAGTGATTTAGCTAAAACAAACACTCCTGTTCCTATACATGTTAAAAAAATGAAATATTGCATTTTGTGGTCCATACAATTTATAGTCAGAAAGGTTATAATGCAGAATTGGAAGAACACATCTACACCTTCAAAGAATTTATAAATATTGTAACTGAAGTCTGTCACCTGAAAATCAATACAATTATGTCAAGAACAATCAGGATTACCTCTTGCTACAGTACATGGACAAAACTTAGAGATCTGCTTGACAAGCAAAATAACTGCATTTTAGATTTAACGTAATGCAGAATAACTTGAATGACTTGATGGCTAATGGACACTCCTGTAAATAGTTATTTTTTTCTTTTGGATGTGAGGTTTAGTTGAATTTTTTCATTTGCTATGTTCACAAATCTCTGACTGTAAATATTACTGTGATTATTTTACAACTGAAAATCCAACACAAATTTTTTAGAAAAAAAATACAACATGCATTCTATGCTCAGTACGCTGTCAATGACTCAAGATTCAAACACCTGAATCAACAAGCCACTCCCTAGAGGAACAATGAGTGAAATTGTTCTATTTTCTTGACGACAGCGCTATACTCAGTCTGGCAGGTAGCACTGTGTAACCTGACAGTTACATACAACTACTGAACAAGGCAGCTTATTGCTACACAGCACGAGTTAGAAAGCAGCTACTTGGTAAAGCATGCTGTACCGGGGTAAGCTGCCTTGCTCCATACTGCTGAATGCCACAAGCATTAATGACGGATTCCTTAATGAACCACAGTCGTTAGGCAGGCAGGTAGAGCTGTGGTCATTATAATATATTATGTTAATAAGAGGATATGATGTGGGAGATTGACATGGGTAGGTGAGACAAGACAGGGTGAAGTAGCAGGTTTGCAATCCACAGTAGGGGAATCTACTGCTGGTAGACATACTCCTAATGTGCAATGGATAAACTTGGGCTCCATTTCACCAGTGCTATGTTGCTCAACACTCTTTGCTGAGCAGCATAACAGCATGTGAGGGGGATCTCTACAGTCACAGCCATTACAACAGTTAACCGCATGCTAGTGGAATCCTGTAGTTTACATATGGGGCCAAGCAACTACAGCACTGTTGGGGGTTTTGGGAATGGCATGCAATCAGAGGGTAGTCAGCTGAAATGCATTGGACTAGAACCACACAAGGGGTCATGCATGATCCTGATTCAGTGCGTTAAAGGGTTTATGCAAAAGACAGGGCTTTGTGCACCATTCGATGGTGCGTAATGTCTTACGAGATAGCTCAAGTGTTTTCTGGAGCCTAATCAAAGTTTGTACTGACTTGAATTGCCCTGTGATATTACAAACTATATCAAAAGAAAAATGCTTATAGCACAGCTGGATAGAACAGCTCAATAAAATAAAACGCTTCATTAGTGTTGAGTTTTAGGGGGTGGATCTGATTTCCAAAGTAACTTCTACTTTTCTGGTGATGCTGTTATTTGGAGGGGAACCTCAATCCCAATGCTGTCTGCTAAAAGTTACAGAAGTTATTGAACAACGTACTAACGCAGAAGAAATCTCAGGAGCTGTTTGTGTCTTCAAAAATGTCTTCCTGAATGAAGAGACACAGAAGTTCTGCTCCGAATGTAATAGTTATCTAAGAATCCTTCAGGGGCTTGCATAATTTAGAAATGGCTTGGCTCGTTTTTTCAATGGATGTGGATTCCCCTGGGAAGGAGTGCAGCTGAGGGCCTGTCGAAAGGCAGGCAGTGGGTGGTGCTCCCTTTATAAAGCTTAACCCTTTGGGGACTAATAGTCCTTCAGTTTATATATACTATCTATTACAATGCAAAGCAATCAATTACCATCAATATTAAAACCATATATTTAACAAAAGTAGATTCTGGTGTACCCTTTTTATTTCATTGTAGTAATGTGACCAGTACTTCAAAAGTGTGTCCACATTTATATCCTTATATTGGACAAATATTTTGTGATAGAGATTTTGTGGCACTTTTGTCTATGCTTCTTCAGATCGGTCTCATCTATTTCAGTTCGAGGCTATTGGTGTACTGTAGGTATGTTTTTTTTTATTTTTATGGGACAATTCATCATGCATAGCCATGATATTTTACGCTAGGTACGCTATGGTCCAGATAGCTCATGCGTCTTTCAGCTCCACAGCTGCAAACTGGTCAGCAGATTCAATGTAAAATGGTAAATACTACCTGGAAAAATGGAAGACTATTTGCCATTCACGTGAGTACCAGATAGATTTTTAAGGCTTAAGGTTTTTATTCAGTTTTTAGTGGGTAAAATTCAGTAAGAACATATAGAATTCTTGACATATACTGCTGCATGTTGGTCTGTATACACCTTAGACCACATGGTGAGTTTGTCAACTCAAGGAAATTCAGTGATGTGATAATAAATTTAAAAATTCCTACAACCCGGTGGTTATTTTGGTTGGGTGAAACCCACGAGATTCTTTAAATTAAAAATTTTAAAAGTTCCTTTTTTCAAAGATCAGCCAGATAGACCTATGGTTTTGCTTAAATTCTGTAGCTGCACCTGGCAGTTTTCTTGTTCAAAGTGTGATTTGGCGTGCTTCAAGGGACTTAAGGCCAAGTGTGCGACAAGTTTTACTTCGGGAACTTATATCTATATGGGTTTAATCTTTAAGAGTGCATCTGCAATTGGCTATTTAATAAGTGGACTTTTTTTATGGGTACAATAACTAATGTGGTGGCATTTTTCACAAGGATTATTATCTACTCAAACAGCATCTATTACACCTTTTATACTGTGTAATCCATTCACCTATTTGATCCCTAGGTTAAACCTGGAATACACAGACCTTGAGGTCCCTTCTATCATACCAAATCATACTTTTTATAAAATTAGCTCTAGCTGGACATTTTAAGGAGAAGAGACACTCAATATTCATTCTTCTGCTTTTTCAGTCTTTCTTTTGGCTTACTGGCACTCAACATTCTGAGTGCCAACATTTCAATCAGGAGTCCCCCCCCCTTTTTTTTTTAAACATTTATCAGCATCACACCGAATATGTCACTGTGCAATATTGTAAAAGAAAACAAGCATTAAACATTTTTTGTACATACACCGCAAACAGGACTTTTGTCTTAATTACTTAATTTACTATTATACAGATTAATGTCCAGGAAGAGCGATATTCCTGGTAAGGCAGTATTCAAGTACTTTGTATAGCTCCCACAGATTCTATTTATTTCTGTGCAGTTTACTCCTTCCTTTCTCTAAAAATCCCACCTCAACTTCTTTTATCTCCTTTAAAACATTCAACAATTCTATTACAGTTGATAATTATCATATTTATCACTCTTGCAATAGCCATAGCTACATCAGTTATATCCTGCAAAGGATATAATGTCTGGCCAGCTTCCAAAGCTTGAAAGTACCTTCCATGCACCCAAACTGTCAAGCAGCTTACGCTGAGCTGTCTAAAAGAAAAGTCTGAATGCAAAGTGCTTTAGAGCTTTACTGCTGAAGAATACACTCCTCTCAGGCTCTCGAGGGTCCTTTGCTGTGCAGATAAGTTCCCTTTGGGGGGAAAAAAACTTCCTTTTTTTTTTTTTTTTTTTTTTTTTTATTATTGATCTTTTACTACTTTCCTCTTCAGGAAAGAAATTTTCAAGCTAGGAGCACTGTGTTTTAAAGGACTGTTTCAAGACTGTAACATAGTTTTAAATGGAGCACTTGCTTTTTCTGTCAGTTGAAAAGTAGCATCAACTAACTGAAAACATATTTTTCTGTGGAGAACTTGTGTTTATTTTTCCTTGGTGGAGCTGGCATAGTGTTTGGAAATGCTTTTATGGTGTTATTTTCTGTTAAAAAAGTAGTTTTGTGGACTGGTAGGTTTACCAGCATTTGTATTTGTTGTTGGTCTTCCTCAGGAAAGAGGCACCCTTTTCGGCTTGACTATGGAACAGTCTATCCGTCCCACAGTCAGTCTTTCTAGACATAAGTAAAAATAAACAGCCTTTACCACCACAGCAGGTTAGCAATTTGACTCGGCCTCAGGAGAGCGTTTCTACTGTGGCCATTTCTTGTACCTTAGACCACATATCTTTTACCCGAGCTCCCTCTGGTGAAGCACCCATAAAAGCCACTATAGACTGGGGGTTAGCCACTTCCTCTGTGGCTGTTGGGATTCCACTCAGTGGGCAATAGAGATTTACTCTTTTTGGTCCTATGTGGGTACACAGAAGGTTTCCTTGTGCCAACAAGCTGTGCACATCCTTGCGGAAGCAGCTGCTGCCATTACTAACACAGTTGGCCCCATTTTTCCTGTCAGAAACAAAAAAACAAACATGTATCTACTCCACAAATTTCTTGCAGAGTGGGTCTGGCTCTGGATTTGATTCAGGCTACTGATCCTTCTTGTAAAGTAGCTTCTGGTAAAAAAGAATGAGACACTTGTGTTTTCCTGATGAGATTCAAGCTTCTGAATCTGAACAGGAAGATTCAGGGACGGATTCAAGTTTTTTTCCCTCAGATTTCCGATTCAGACAGAGAAGAGCTCAGTTTCTGAGTCAGCCTGTGGGGAGTTCTTTTTCTGAGACTTCCTACAATGTGCCAGTGCGCCAGTGTTTTCAGTGGGAGAACAATGAGGTTTCTGGGTCCCACAGGGAATAAAAGTCGTTACAGAAGAATTTTCCAGAACCTACAACCATTCTTCCTGTTCTGTCAGCTTTAGAGGAGGTGTGTTTGTTGCTCCCTGCAAATTTTCCTGTTAGTCAGCCAGCTGCCCCTAAAAAGGCAAACAAAATGTCTAAAATTCTTCATTCCTTTAAATTTTATATACGATTCCAAAACCGGACCCAGAAACTATATAGTTATCTGATCCCATTGCTGGTAAGCACTTAATTTCTAGCCTACTTTTTCTGATAAGGATTAAAAACTTCTTTATAGGTATGGAGGAAGAGAGTACATTTTGCAACTTTGGTTTTCACAATTTTGAACAGTCAGGTTCATAACTTAAAGTTTGTTCAGACAAACTGTCAAAGTAGGGCAGCTGTTTTATCTGCAGTTTCTTCTTGTGAGAAAAATCTGTTTTAAATAACTTCATTTCTTCTTTTGCACAGTTCACTACTCGTTGTCTGCAGTACGTGTGTGTGTAGGACTCTGACAATACTTTCAGGGCTATGGCCATTGGTAGTGTATTAAGTATGTTTGTATGGCTGCATTTTCAGAATCTTCCAGATGTTAAAAATTAGATTTTAAATTCTCCCTTGGATAGAGATTTAGTGCTTGGCTCCTCTTCTGCATATGTGTTCAAAAAGTGTGATGAAATGGGCAAGCTTCAGCTCACCTATTCCAAAATGCCCAAAGGGATTTTCTTTCTTCCCTTCCATTTTTGGTAGAAAACAGAATGCACAGTCTCAAAGCAATTTGTTTAAGAAGGAATGGTAAAGAAGATCCAAAAAGAAGTCTCCAACCTCCCAAAAACCAAGGACAGTCCAATAAATCTGAATTCAAGAGGCCCTCCTTTTTTCCATTTTTCTCTGGCAACAGATTGTTTCAGACAAGTGGGTTTGTGATGTCTTTCATAAAAGGATGCAAATGTCAGTGGGAGGAAATTGATTTTCAGGGGATCATTCCTCATCCTCCATATCAGACTCCCGTATTCTGTTAATCACATGCTGTCCAAAGGACTGGCATAACTAGTTTCCCTTTCCCAAATGAGAAAGGGTTTTTTATTAAAGGATGTTCCTAGTGCCAAAGAAAGAAATACTTTGAGACCAGTTTTGGATCTTTCTTTCCTAAACCATTTTTGATACCGCCTTAATTCAAAATTATGTCACTTCACATCATCATCACCATTATCCCCCTTTTTCCATTTTCTACATAGGGTTGGGTGTAGTGTCAACTGTTGCCACATCTCTCCATTTAATGTCACTCACCTGCATTGACATTCATGCCCGACTAACACAGGTCATCTCTCACACAATACATCTGTTAGACACACTCATTTACTTTTGCCTTCTCATCTGTCCAAAATCATCTTTACCAGATGGTCTTCTGCTTTTCTGCACGTGTCTGGACCACCATAATCTGTTCTGAGTTTTTCTTCAATTGGGGCTACTTCATTCTGCTCGTCTTCACTGTCTGTCCCACACTGTACAACCTACCACCCATCTCACTTCACAACCTGTTAAACTTTTCGTCCTCTTTCAAGTTTCTTAGTAATGCTAGAGTTGCACGATGCTCATCATCACATCTCTATTCATCCTGACTTTAGATGTTTAAGGTTTTGTATGTCTGGTCACATTATCAGTTCTTCACCTTAACCTTTGGACTATCCAGTGCACCAAGATCGGCCAGAAAGTGTCAAGCTTCCCGTCATAGCAAGCTACAGAGTATCCACATTTTTTCCATATTTAGACAAATTGCTAATCTTTGCAGAGTCTTTTCAAAGCATCAAGAACCTCTCTCCCTCCCACCCTCTCTCTCTCTTGGGTGAGAGATCTCTTCAACAAACTGAGATTAAGATTACAATCTTTCCTGACTCCCTCACACTGGGATGTCAACTAAACACCTCAGTTCAAAGAGCTTCTGTTCCACATGAAAAAAGATCCCGATTTAGATCCATTTCTAAGGTTTTCCACTCAAACTTCAGTCACTGAGAAGGAATACCTCAGGAGTTTTGGTCTCGCTGCATCTATGATTCTCTTAATACCTCTGGCAAAACTCCACATGAAAAAGGAAAGTGGCACCTCTTTGGTCACGGTGTCAACAGGCTTTATCTTTTCAAATCCCAGTGCTGGGGTTTATCAGAAGAGGAGTTTTTGGTGGAGACAACAGATATCCTTAAATCCAGGTCTCCCCTTTTCCCTCCCAGCTCCAAAATTGTCAGGCACCACAGATGCTTCAGACTATTCTTGGGAAGCAATTTCAGGAGGGATTAAAGTGCAGGGGTGTGAGACATTATGGACAGATGCAAGCACATATCTAGGAGATGTTTGCCCTGATTAAGGCACTCAACTTCCTGAACCATCTTTGGCCTCCAGGACCTTTTCAAAGTGGTTTCAGACAATACCAGTCGTGATGCATCAACAAGCAATGGGGAACCAGGTCACACCTCCATTTGCAGACTAACCATGTTAGCTTGGGTTATTGCTTCATAGCACAATCTCAATCTGCAGGCATCATGCATTCTGTCAGAGCAAATCTGTGTGGCAGACAAGCTCAGCAGGACCAGGGCAGGCCCTCACAATGGAATCTAGAACAGAGGATCTTCTAAAATTTGATCCATCTGTGGGGTGTTCCTCAAGTAAACTTTTTGGTCTCCTCTTTGAACAATAAAATGGCAAGATTTTGTTCCGGGACTTTATGCAAGAAGGCCTGGAAGACAGGTGCCTTTTCTTGTCTTTACACAGGAATGTTTCTGTATGCTTTTACACCCCACAGATCCTCCTATTTCAAAGCAGTCTTGTCACAAAGTTCTTGAAAGAGGTTTGAATAAGAGGTCACCGAGTAAATCAGAGGCCCTTCCTTAGGGTCTTAAATTTTGTGTTACAAGCCAGCACTTGCTCCATTTGAGCTAATCTGGCTGACCGGAGGTACTTAAAGAAAACGGTTTTACGGATTGCTCTGACCTCTGCAAGAAGGGTATCAGAGTTGGAAGCTCTTACGGTGAGTCAACCCTACCTCAATTTATATACAGACAGGGTTTGAGAACTAATCCTTCTTTTATGCTTAAAGTGGTATCCAAGTTTACTTTAAGGCAAAACATCCATTGCCCTGTTTTCTCTACTGAACTTGAAGCTAAAGGAGAAAGTATATTCCATACATGGATGTACAAAGATAACTCGGGTACGATCTTGACAGTACTACATCTCTCAGGTCTTTGGATAAATTGTTCATTTCTTGGGAAGATAAAAAGAAGGGACAACCTGTGTCAAAACAGACCATTTCTAAATGGCTGCCTAAGGCTATTAATGTTTGTTATACTCACAACAACAAATCTATTCCAGGCAGGGCAAAGGCCCTCTCTACCAGTGCCTTGGCTTCATCTACAGCTTTTTGGACAGGGATGGATTCTAGAAATACTCTAGAAGAGGCTACTTGGTTCTGTGTACAAACCTTTACAAAGTATTTTAAACGCAATTCCTTCTCTAGGTCCAGATCAAGCTTTGCTAGGACCATTCTCCAGGGGGTTCCTGGACTTTCACCTTCCACCTCCCAGATCTAATTTGCTATGGTAAGCTACCCATATAGGTAAGGCTACTGCAGTAGTGATCAATATGATAAACATAGTACAGTTGTATAAGTTCTACTTACCATAACAGTAGATGTTCAAATGATCACTGCTGCAGTAGCCGCTTCCTCCCACCATCCTCCTTGGATTTTTGTGTGTGTTTTATGCCAGGGTGTGAACATTTATGTTTTGTTATTCCTGGCATAGTCCTTTCAGGACTCAACCTACCTCTTTAAGCTGGCAGGAAAGCTCTAAAGGGATTCACGCTTTAGTCAGCTCAACTTGAGCCGACTAACAGTTTGGGCATGTGGAAGGTGCCCTGAAGCTTTGGCAGAATATAAAACACACAGCTAAAGGTTATTGTTATGGTAAGTTCAACTTACACAAATGTACTGTTTTGCTTTTCATTAGCACTTCCTAGTAATTGCTTTTTTGACAGCCAGCATTATTAAACTTAGTAGATTCTTACTGTCTTCTAGACAATTCAGTCTCTATATTCCACTTCAAAAGAATAATTTGTTTATCTAAAAGTTGAAGTACCCTGTAGAGTTGATATACAGTTAAAGCTCCTGTACAAAGTACAAACTTTATATTACATTATCTAACATGAATTTGTTTGAAAATGCAAATAATGACCCAAAAATGTCAAACTCCCACAATAGCAAAGTTTGAAAACGTCGAAATCAGCTTTTTCGAAGAGTTATAGTTGGCCCAATGCAATTTACTGATGTAACATGGCATCGCATCAGAGTTAGTTCATGAGAAAGTAATTAGCAACTAAATAAGTCTACGGACTTGTAAGTTCACTGTGCAGGAAAACTATATTTTTATACCCTGTATCGATATGTCACATTTATAATAAGACAGTACAAGTTTATGATGTTGTCGTCTGACACTTCACATTCCACTTTCTCCACTGTAGTGCGATCTCGGAGTTGATATTTATAATTAGCGGGGGATGGGGGGGGCACAGCCCCCCACAACAGCAGAAATCGGTGAATGGCGTACATTTGTTTTTATGTTATGGTGGCTAGGGATATTAGTCAATTTTAGTAAGTAGTTTTATTAACAGTGTGAATTCCATTTGCTGATATGTTTTAGGTTGCTTGAAAATATTTACAGGGTGTGTGATTGTTGCTATTTAGGTTTGTTTTGACTAGCAGTTAAGGAGTTAACACAGTCACGGGATGTGAAGTGGGGCAACTATGGCAATTTGTTTCAATATTTTGGGATTTCGCTATTATGCTACTTCGACATTTACGGGTTGATAATTACATTTTCAAACAAATTAACATTCAATAACTTACTATACACCCGTACAAACAGAAAGCAACAATTCAAAGTGGAAAGGGATAATGACGAAACAGGGAGTAAACAGGGAGGAAGCTCAAGAAATAAGGACAGACTAGGATTTTGGATCCAGATCCTTAAGGAAAATAACAATAACTATAAAGAATAGAAGTGGCAGAAAGCTTTCCAAGACCTACGCCAACCCCGAAATGGAGAAGGGATATTCTGCATATAGGAATGACTGCAATTCGGGGTACAGAGACTAGGCTAGAGAAGGCTGGAATTTACTACAGCAAACTGGCAAAGAAACCAATGCATTGGGAGCAAGCAATTAGAGAGATAAAGATAATAGAATGAAGAGAGGCCAAGAATACATTTGGACTGCATGCCAGATATTCCCTTCTGTATTAAGGACTGATATCAGAGTATAGGCAAAACGAAAGAAACATGCAGATCCTAAGTGAAAGACCAGCATAGGTAGAGATTTTGGTACAATTTAGAACAGAATCTGCTGTTAAAAAGGGATAATTAGTAGGAAATATAAAATACTGTATGACAGTTATAAGAATCAATCAGATGAGGTTAGAAAGGACTGGGAAGGTAGACTGGCAAAGCAATTCAGAAAGAAACAAGTGGAGGATATAATGTATCCATCCATCCATCCTCAACCCGTTTTTCCCCATTTTGCACATGGAATTGGGGTGTCACTTCAACAGTGACAATCATCTCATGCCAAGGTTTACACTGCCAAGTGGCTAGCTCACCGTGGGAGTTGTATGGCACCCAAAAATGCAACAAAGTCTAGAAGATTTAGGATCTTTCCTTGAAGTGTTTGCATACATATTTTCATACCAAAAGTAGACTTCAAAATAATTTTTCTTCAGATATATTGCAAACGTTGGAGGTGTGATAGGGAAGAAACAGAAAATTGGGAACATTTTTTTGGGAATATAAGGAGTTGGAACACTTTAAAAAATTCTCCACAGACTACTCTGTCAGGAATACTGGGTGAGTAAAGTGGTGTAACAAAAGGAGTTGATTTTTTTGAGCTGTGATATAGAATCAGAACTGCCTGCACATAGTAGTGTCTTGCCAAGTTTAATTCTGGTTACTGCCAAAAAGGCAATTACTAGAAAATGGAAATCCGTGTCTAAACCAACTGTACCAGGAGTAGTGACTATTGTAACAGATAAAGGAATAGAAAGTGGAATCTTTAGAAAAGGGTAGGAGCAAATTACATAGAAAAAAATGGGTATTGTGGGAACAATACATGCAGAGTAATGTTTTGGAGAAGGAATGAGGTTTAACGGAGGGCAGGAACTGAATGAGCTATATAGTGTTTGTTGGACAATGATTGTACAGTAGAGAGTGTATATAATGTATAATGCTTGCAACTAAAAATGTCAATATGGTTTACTTTCATTTACATAAATGAATGAATCATCATTTATGACACAGGCACTGAAGATGTTTCTTATTTAAATAAAAACGTATCCTGTAGAGAATTCTATCATTAAGTTATATTCCCAAAGAACATGTTTCCATGCACCCCCTTTTCTTTACCATCACACCTCCAGTAATTGCAATTTACCAGTGGAAAAATTCTCTGAAGTCTACTTGGAATGTAGAAATACATATGCAAACAGTTCCATACAAAAATTCTAAACTTTTTAGACTTTGCTGCATGTTTAGTGGGGGCAATACAGGGGCACAGCAGGTAGTGTTGCCGCCTCACAGCAAGAGGTTTTCTGGTTCAATTCTTGGCTGGGGCACCTTCACCTTCTCTGAGGAATCTGCACGTTATCCCTGTGCTCAGCTGGGTTTTCTTCAGGTGTTCCAATTTCCTCCTACATTCCAAATATATGCAGTAAGTGGACTGGAGACACTAAATTGGCCACTGGAGAGAGATTGTGGGTGGTATGAAAGAACAACAATGGCTGGGCCAGCCACTTGGTGGTGTAAAACACCGTCTCCAGATTATGGTCACTGTTGATGTCACACCTTTGACCCCATGTGCAAAATGAGAAAAAGGGGGTTATGGACAGACGTGTGAGCCATAAAAATATTTCTATGTATACTGCCTTTCCATTCTTATTTTCCTGTGTTTTCTACCTCTTCTGATCAATTCTTATAGTCTGTAATGCATTATTTTACATCCCCTACTAACCACCTCTTTTAGCTTCTGATCTAGAGTCCACTGTAAATGAACAATTTAGCTCTGGCTGAGTTTAACACTCCCCTATCCCTTTCTCTATGCCTATTACTCTGTTATCAATCCCTGGTATGGAAGGGCAGTCTCCATCCTGCAGTCCACACTTCTTCCTGGCCTCACTGCACTTCATGACTTTCCCCCAGTTATCTGTTCCCAGTACCTTACTTCTTTTGCTAACTTTCTATAGGAAATTCCACTTCCCTACTGTCTATTTTCTAAGCTCCTGCTTACAGTTATTCCTATTAGTAAAATCTCTTCTCCATTCCATTCCCATCTCGGCTCAGTTCAAGGTTTTTTTTTCTGATACTTTGAATACAGAATATTCTGTATCTCTGCAAATGATTTTCTTGGGTGCCTGCATCCAAAATCCTACTCTCTCCTTTTGTGAACTCTTGCTCAGTTTCAACAGAATTTCTTTCCACTTTGATCTGCAGTCTTCTGCTTGTGTTAGTTATACAAGCCTTAAACTGTGCAGCACTGAAGTACACCTTCAAATTGGTAATCAAACTGCCTTGTTCTGTAGGGAGAAACAAATAATCACCTTTAACTCCTGCCCCCCCCCCCAATAAGTTGTCAATTATTTATAAATTAAAGTCCACAGCTTATCCCATGGTTCATAAAAATATGCCCAACATGCAAATAATATTAAAGGGACTAAAATGTTTTCACTGGTTGTATATTACTATCCATGAAGAGCTTACAACTTCTCTCTCGTTTTGTATTATCTTTTGTTTAGTCAATGTTCAATGAATAAATTAAACTTAGTCTCGACACATACCCCTAGCTGCCATAAAAGAATCATTAACACTCCAAACATCTAAATACTTTATTTTCTCACGTCCGCATAAACACAGGTCATGCTGAAGAATTCAAGTATGGTACATAGCCTGGTTTATTTTATATCCTAAAAAACACTTGCAGCTGTCTCAAAATGTTTCACAACAACAAAATATATAGTACCCAAAAACTCTTAGCAAAACACAAACCTACCAGCCTTGCTGCCGACAATCTCCCAGCCAAATGCCTCCAAATAGCATCTGCAGCCATAGCCTACCTGATCACACTATTAATAAATAGATCACTGAATACAATGTTCCAACCTTGTGGAAAACCGCCTACATCACTCCCTTCCACAAAGGAGGTTCATTCACAGACCTCTGCAACTTTTGACCCATTGCTATCCTCTCACCACTATCCAAAATCATAGAAAGATGTATTCACCATCAACTCCTCACTCACCTTTTCTAACAACCTCCTATCCAACTCCCAACATGGTTTCCATCCAACCCACAGCACCACCACCGCTCTAATTAACTTCACCAACATAATAAAGACATACAGAAACCAGGGTAATCTCGTCTCAGCCACCTTTCTAGATTTATCCAAAGTCTTCGATACAGTTTCCCACAATAAACTCAATCAGCCTCACCAATCTCAACCTTAACAGCCCCTTCCATACAGTGGTTTAAAAGCTATCTGGACAATCGCCATCAATCCGTCAAATGGACTAACTGCCTACCCCCCCCCCATTACCAGTCACAGTTGGTGTACCCCAAGGCTCCATCCTAGGCCCCCTCCTGTTCATCCTCTTTACAAAATCAACTCCACTCCGCAACTACATATGCCAAAGTTGTCCAATACGCCAACAATACAACCCTAATCTGCTCCGCATCCAACATTAAACTTCTACAAAAAAAAAATCCTTCACTAGCATAGAATATTGGCTCAATGATTCCCAACTAATATTAAACCCAAAGAAAACACAGCTTATGCTGTTCCACCCTACCAAAACTCAGGATGTTACCTTTTCCATATCCTCGGGTAATGGGACTGTTATCACCCCAGTACCAGAAGTTAAGTTACTTGGATTCACCATTGACCAACAACTAAAGTACAACAAACACATATCCCTCACTGTCGCCAAAGTCTACAGAAAGCTATGGATCCTATATCGCTGCAAATGATACCTAACTTCAGAAGCTAGAATCACCAAAGCCAGAACCCACCTGCTAGCAACTATCTTATATGCATGTCCAGTACTAACAAACCTAGCTAAAACTAACAAACTCTCCACATGCTATAATAAAATAGCCAGATTCGCTGCCAACACCATATCACCGTCCCACCACTGCCAATCCCTGAACAAACTGCACTGGTTAGAATTCCCAAATTTATTAAAATACCACCAACTCAACCTGGCACACCAAATACTACACGATCCTGAAAAAACTCTGCTCGGACCGGCCTCATAACCTTCTACAACCCTAACGGGCAGTTACGATCTACCAAGAAAGCCCTCCTAGAACGTGTCCAATGTATAAAAAGCTCTAGCAACTCTCTCTTCACCAATGAAGTTGCAAAAAACTGGAATATCCTGCCTCCTGACCTCAGACTTCAAACATGTACAACCACCTTCAAAACCCAGTTAAAATCATACCTACACACCAATCATTTATGTACCTGCAAAGGACCTCCCTAAACTCCCAATCTGCTAATGGAGGGTATTTTCAGGAGGACATCTCTGTACTCCCATTCTGCTTATGGAGAGTCCATCAAACATTCCACTGTATTTTACCCTCTCTCTTTTTACATTTTGTAAATATTGTTTGCATGCTTATAGTATACTACAGTGCTACTTGACTATAGAGTAGTACATTTATTTGTGTACGTAATTCCTCTATATTACTGTATTAACCTTTTATATTTGTAACGTGTTATTGCTATATTATATATATATATATATATATATATAAGTTTATATTCTGTAATATTTTTTCTGGGGCTTTCCCCCCCAGGACTCCGCTGAAAACGGACACCAGCTGTCCAGTTGGACCATCCTGGTAAACAAATGTTAAATAAATAATAAATAAATAAATTCTGGATTTATCACATACAAAATATCATTTGCAAATAAAGCTATTTTTTGTGCACCATACCAGTTATACTACTGAATTTGTGAGTCTCTTATTTTCATTTTCAATGGCTCCAAATACAAGTCAGAAAACAAAGGAGAAATGGGGACTGCTTGGTTCCTTTATCCAAATCAAGTTTGTCAGAGAGCCATTCTACCTTGATTCTTGTATCTAACCCCATTATTCTATGAAGAGTCAATTAGTAAAATTTATATATCAGGAAATATAAATGCTGTCATTGCCCTACTTATACTCTGTTCGCCTTTGGATCATCACGGTTATATCAATGGCATCAAATATTTATCTCAGCTCTACACAACAACACTGATCAATATCTATCAGTTTTGGCAACACCCTATATTCTTTTAGGTAGTATAGACAAATGCTTTATAATCATGGTTCAAAATTGAAACTGGTCTAAATGAAATTGGATTTAAAGGGCTGTTGTACAGCCACCACAGCCTTCTTTCATGATGCTGGTACACAGTCTCTCCCTTAAAATATTGCTAAACAAATCTTCCACATTTTTAGCACATTCCCCTTCCTAACTTCTGAACTTCCAGAGGAACATAATCTATTCCAGAAGACTTCCCTGTTGATTGACTAATCATCGCCATTTTTATCTCATCTTCTTCCATCTTTGCTATTACTGAGCCTCCCCTTCCTCTAACCTTGGTATACTGAAGTCTTCCACAGATGTTTCCATTTGTGTCTTCTCGGTTCCCCCATTCTTCTGCTCTATACAGATTTTCATATTATTTCTTACATATCTCAAACACCTTTTTAGTCCATGGAGTGTGTCGATTATGATCCAATATATGGAAAAAGACAAATCAATTAAGCGTGACAGTGGCATAAGACCTGACCAAAATGGAGGTTAAGCAGCCCCTGCTAAAGATGTTAGGATCAGGTCCCGCTCTAGGCAGTAAAACCTGCCAGTAAAAATGACAGCAAGAGAATAAAAGATTTTTCTGCCAGCTATCAATAACATGTCCCAGACTTCCTGTTCTAAACTGAGAAAGTTACTAGAACACAGTGTGTGTTCTTCTGGTTTACTGAAGGATACAAAAGTCCAAAACTTAAAAGTATGTAATTTAGTGTCTACAGTCCTCAGTAAATTTGTTCAAAAACCACAGACTTCATGAAGGACAACCCAATGTACGAGATGAAAACCTGGGCAGTTGAGAGGCATGGAAAGCGAGTGTAAACATAAGGGAGAATGATACACTACCTTTCTGAAAGCACTCAAGTATTTTATGGCTTTGAAATCCAGTGAAGCACTTACTGTATTATATAAATATATAAAACGCAAACAGGTAGCACATGAAGCAGATAAAGCTCCCTACATTACTAAGAATTATGATCAGCTTATGCTAACCTAATAATGTATGTTCTGGACATGAATTCCTGGCAACAATGCCCAGAAGACAAAACAGTTAGCATCGACGAACCGCTCATAATCCTCTACATAGGATGTCTGGTTATTTTTCTAATTACAGGCTCCCTTAGCTTGACAACACCCCTTTGTATTTTCTGTTGCTCAAGTTGCTGTGCTAATAGTTTTAGCGCTCTGGAGTTATCAAAAACTTAACTTAAAGATTGGGTTCGAAGAAGTTCCTGATCGTATGCTTGTACTGGCAAAAACTAATTTATCCGTAAGCTAAACTCTTTCTACAATCATTTCTACTAATATTTAACTTTTAGAACAACCACAAATTACATAACTGGAGCACTGGACATCTGCAGTCGCATTCTCTCGATGGGGATATTCAAGTCACTTTGATGATGCATTTTGGCATCCACACAAAAAGCAGTTAAGCTTTCTGTCACTATAGGAAGCCACAAAAATTAAAAATGATATAGATCTCCGAGTGTGTATAGATATGATTATATGGTTCTACCTGACTTCGTCGACAGCGCAGAAGACCGACATCGGAATCCGGAGCTCCAGAAGATCGAAAGTGAAGAAGACCGGCGCGAATCGCGAGTGGCAGAACATCGACAATGCAGAAGACCGACACGACGGATGACAACACCAACGCCGAGGATGCCGACATGGGGAAAGGCTGTGTGAGTATGCGGTAGTGACGGACGTTAGGGTGCGAGGCAGGTAAGTGTGGAGATTGACGGTCTGTGGGGATAGGGGTGGGTTAAGTGAGTTAGGGTTAGGGAGCGATAGGGGTGGGTTAAGTGAGTTAGGGTTAGGGAGCGATAGGGGTGGGTTAAGTGAGTTAGGGTTAGGGAGCGATAGGGGTGGGTTAAGTGAGTTAGGGTTAGGGAGCGATAGGCGGGTTAAGTGAGTTAGGGTTAGGGAGCGGGTAGGTAAGTGTGCGATAGTGACGGACCTTAGGGTTAGGGTAAGGTTTAGTGTGGGCTTGTAAGGATTTTGGTGTGCTTGTGTTGTGTGTGTGGTTTGTGGAATGGGGATGTGTTTTGTTTTTAATTGTTATTGTGGTGTGTGCAGTGTATGGGGTTTCGTGTTTGTGTACCGTCGGTTATTTCGTTGTCGGTTATGTGTGGTTTCGTGTTTATGGACTGTCGAATATGTGGTGTCGGTGATGTGGTTGTCGGTGTTCTGTGGTTTCGACTATGTCAGGTAGAACCGATTATATATATATATATATATATATATATATATATATATATATATATATATATATATATAGAGAGAGAGAGAGAGATCTATACACACATTTTGCATATATAACATATGCATTATATATATATATATATATATATATACACACATACACACACACATACACACACACACACACACATATATTATATAAAATATTTATAATATACATACATCTATATATATATATTCATACATATACACACACATACACACACCCACATATTATAAATCTATATCTATATGACCCTAACCCTGAGTAGCATCCTGCCATCACCCAGAATGATACCACAGTACAAGGACAAAATGATTGACTTCAACAATTGGCTAAGCTTCTGGTGTCACTCTAAGGGGATCCAGTATTTGTCTGCCTGGGATGACATGATCAGCAGTCCACGATGCTTTGCCAGAGATGGCCTGCACCTGTCGCCCTTAGGATTCCAGATACTGGCTAAGGCTCTCGCCACCCCTATAGTGCCTTTTTTAGGCAAGGTTCAAATGACAAATTCACCACCGTAACAGGTACAAGCAAGCAAAATCTGAGGGTAATGCTACTCAATCCTAGAAGTCTAAACCTCAAAATGCACTCACTCGAGGCACTCCTTAAAATGGAGAACACCGACATCTGTGCAATGACAGAGACCTGGTTCAAAGCTCCAGAGAGCACCCCTGCATTACCAGGCTTCAATTCATACCATACCTTTCGGCCACCTAACCCAGAAAGAAGCACTAAAGGTGGAGGCGTGTCCATATTCATTAAGGATATCAACACCTCCAGGCTAGTTGCACAGCATAATGCATCCGAGATTATCCAAGTGCAACTAACTCTGGGCAAGACCGCAATCCAAATTGTAGCTTGCTACAGACCTCCCACCATGCCCCAGGATTCACACTCCTCATTTCTTGATACACGGGAAAGTATTAGGGTACAACCCAACACCCTAATAATGGGCGATTTCAACTACCCCACCATTAACTGGGAAAACTACTCATGTACCAACTCTTTTGCTCAAGGTTTTCTAGAATTCATAAATTCCAACGCCTTGGATCAACTTATTCACACCCCCACCAGGGGCAGCAATATCCTAGACCTGGTCATTACCAACACGGGAAACTGGTGTTCCACACCAGAGGTCAATTCCTCGCTGGTCAGATCCGACCACAAGCTAATCAGCCTAGACATCCACATCCCACCCCCAGCCCCAATTAGGGAAACCATCATAAAAAACTTCACAAAAGCCAACTTCACACTTCTTAAGACAGAAGTGGCAAACTTCATGAAACCCATGCAGACTGACAATAGAGGTATGACTGCCGAATCCTACACAAATGCACTTTATAAGCACTTACACGAGTGCATGGATCATGCTATCCCTAATAGAACCAAGATGTTATCCTCCAAAAAAAGGAAGCCAATCTGGTGGTCCTCTGCCATAAACAAACTCTACAATAGAAGAAAGAAACTGTTGCAAAAAAAAAAAAATAGAGTAAAATCCCATGACTGGAGGAACTCCCTGGTCAACCTCCGTAAGAAGCTGAGATCCCTCATAAAATCCTCCAAAGCTAGTTACGAAAACAAAATTGCCACTGACTCTAAAGACAACCACAAAGCATTCTATAGCTATGTCAAGAATCTAAATGGGAACACTCAGATCTGCTCTGAGTTACAACACAATGGCACTAAATATACAGAACCAACTGACATTGCCAACATCCTAGCAGATAGGTTCAGTGCTAACTTTACCCCCTCTCACCCCTTAGAGGGCCCATCTCGGAAGAATGCAAAGTTCCTATAATCACGGCTGCACAGTTAAAAAACACACTCTCCAAAGCCAAAAACACAGCATCCATGGGACCTGACAAAATCCCAGGCAGCGTTCTACATGAACTACAGAATGAACTGGCACCCTACCTAAGTACCAAGTTCAATTATAGCCTCACCTCAGGCTTTGTACCCACTGAATGGCGCACCGCAACAGTTACCCCACTCCACAAAGGGGGAGCCACGACGGACCCCGGGAACTACCGCCCCATTAGCCTGACGAGCCTGGTCTGCAAGGCCATGGAACGTATCATCGTGGAACTCATAAACAAAGACATTGGTAATCTCCAAACTCTGGACCCTACTCAGTTTGGATTTGTAGAAGGCAGATCATGTCTCCTAAACCTGACTGACTTCTTTGAAGCAGTCACCAAAGCCATAGATGAGGGTAAAATGGTTCACACAGCTTATCTAGATCTCGCCAAGGCTTTCGACACCATCCCCCACTCTGGAATTATAGATAAGCTCACTAAACTAGGTTTAAATCCCTATGTCACAAGATGGGCTGCCAACTGGCTCACGGACAGAACCCACACTCAAAGTAGCAGATTCCAAATCCGACATCAGACCAGTGACAAGTGGAGTACCACAGGGTTCAGTCCTGGGTCCTCTCCTGTTTGGTATCTACTTCTCTGAAGTGCAGGCCAACACAGAAGGTCTTTGGCTAACAAAGTTTGCAGATGACTGCAAACTAGGAGCCATAACCGAAACTCCTAACGATGTGGACAAACTACAAAAGGGCCTCACTGAGACAGATACCTGGTGTCAAAGCCATGGCCTGAAGCTCAATGCCAAAAAGTGTATTGTCATCCCCTTTGGTAAAAACTCTGTACCCATGAACTACCACAAAGCTGGTAGTCTACTTAATGCCGAAAATGTAATAAGAGACCTTGGGACACAGGTGGACAGTAGTCTCTCCTTTGATAATCACATCGCCACAGTGGTCAGGAAATACTTCTACGTGGCTCATCTCATCACAAAAGGATTCTCATCCAGAAAAAAAAAAAAAGAGGTCATTGTTCCCCTCTACTCATCACTCATTAGACCCATTATAGAGTACAATGCCCCTTTTGGTATGTACCTCACAAGACATCTACAACAACTGGAAAGACCACAGAAATACCTCACAAATAGGATTACTGGCCTCAAACAGATGACCTATGCAGACAGTCTCAAAAAACTACAGCTTTACTCCATCGCATATCGCCTACTCAGGGGCGATCTCTGCCTAACATACAAAGCTATGTCAAACCCAGAGCTGTTGGACATGCTCCACTTAAAGAAATCCCAATCCCTCCGAGCTACACGCTCTAGGGACCTTAACCTTGTCACCACAATAAACAGAATATGCTGGAGGGATAGATTCCTGTCCCAGAAACTTCCCATACTCTGGAACAGACTACCTATCTATGTCAGAGCTCCTCATTAGCACTCTTCAAGAAAAATCTTGATGATTGGATGGGAAATGGGAAATTCACCCCGGGGGATCACTTCTGTGGCTCTGCTCGACAGGGGCACAGGAAAATAAATTTTCTTTGGTGGCGAAAGCCAGGGTACATTTTTTGGCTAGGCTTGTATGGGCCCTAGGGCCGACAGCCTAGTACCTACCTATGAACACACACTTGTGTATATTATCAAATACGCCCTTATTTTTCATTTGGCACTCAATGCCCCTCATCTTGTTCCACAAGACTCCTCAATCTGTAAAGCTTTTACCTTTAATTTGTGTCTTTCGGCTTTTCTCGGTTAGGGGTTGCCACAGTAGAACTCCGGTCCGCTAATGATTGGCAGTAGATTTTTACGTGCTGACTTGCCGGGCCTAACGCACAACCTTCAACGAAGGAGCGCCCATTCACACATGTCGCCACATAGAAGACGCTCTGAGAATCGAACGGGCAACATCCAACTGTATGGCGACAAAGCTACCGCAGCACCACCACCACCACAGTATATACCTCTAAATAAATTACTACTTCTTTTCCATCTCTCTCAATTTCTACAATATTTTTTAAATTTCATTTTATCCCACCCCTTAGCTATTGCTTCTGAAGGTGTACATTCCCTAGCAGCTTTGAATTGCTGACTAACCATCACTTAAAATCCACTCTTTTTAACAGGCAGATAGGAAAGCTCCAATATATCATTTTTACAGGATTTAGGTAAAGGGTAGTCTTTAATGGCACATGGTCTGAAACGGTTACTGGATACATTTCAAAGCTAACAATTAAATACAAATGCTTTCCAAACTAGATCAACTAGACCTTGGAGAATAATATGTAAACATTCACACATTTCTTTAGAAATCCAACCTCTTTCTTTACATTTTCCTTTCTAGGTCCCCTGATACATTCACAGCGGTTTCAGGTGAACTATAAAATACATGCCAATGACATCCTCCAAGACTTCAGAAACTTTTTTAGAATTTTTCCAACTTGCAATTTACATACACAGAAAGTTTAGCAAGGTGATCTTAGATGCATCTGCAGCCTGTTTCTGTTTAGACTCATGTCAAATTTTGCCAGACTTCTCATTTCAATACAAACACTCATAAAACTATATGCATTCTCACCTTTAACTCAACACACACCTATATACATTTTCCAAAAAGGAAAATTACCCCTTCATATATGACCCCTTCATATATGGACAGATGTCCCAGATAGACAGTTGCACCCACAGGCTTCGTCCATTCTGAAGTAAAGTTTAATCTTGCTGACAGTGTATCATACAGCCTGTGCTCCATTCTGCACACTAACACTACTGTTTATGCTCCATCTTAGCTTCACTACCATATAAGAAAAACAACTTGCATACTCTCAAATAACTGAATTACTGCCTTAAAAATGTGCTCTGTTATTAAATGAATAGATTTTACATAGTTACAATTCATGCCAAATTGGTTGTTACTAGCAAGAATGAATCTGCTTTTATTGTCTTCACTGTAGCAGACTTAATTTATTTTCACTGAGCTACCGGACACTTCATGTACTAATTTTAGTGTTTCTTCAAAGAACCTCCTTTCATGGTTGTCATTTCTTGATTTCTTAACTATGTCCATTTGCAGAGCTCTACTGGCAGTAGTACATCCATAGCTTAACATCACTGACATTGAAAGTCACGGATATGACCCCACCTCACATTTGAAATCTCTCTCCATACTGTACACAAATACCTTACAACGTAATATGTAGCCGACTTCAAGAACTGTGTTACACACAGACTCCTAAAAGAAAAGTCGAACTGTTTTTTTAGAAATATGCATAAATTTTGTCTGTACATTCTCTCTCGTTGCATACAATTCCATACATCATAGTCACATTTGTAGCACATGACGTTATTTAAAAGGTAAATTGTGGATGTTAGTGTTGTAATTACAGACTTATTCTTAATGCAGTCATCTTATCTCATTGCATTAGAGAACGTAAAACCTGTCCGTCTCACTGTACTTGCATTTTTAGTAAAGAGATTTTCTCTCCAGGCCTCCGCTGAACAGGGGTTTTCCACCCAGGTGGACTTTCCTGGCAGACAAAAGTAAATAAAGCCTAGTAATGCATCTAAGCATTTCTCTAGTTACATCCTACTGACTGACGCCTGTATGCATCTAATATTATTCACATTTTCATTAATTCAAAATCCATGTTCCACACAAGTTATTGAAAGATTTGATTCTTAAAGGTTACATAAATGGATAACAAATGCAATAATAATTGGCATCTATGTAGTGCAGTAAAGAGGTATTAATTGTTCATTTATTATTTATGTTGTCATACATTTTGCATTTTCTAAATATCTCAACAATCAAGTGGCACAGACATAAATGCTTAGTCTCATATGAAAGCCCTCAACCTTATGAACAAAATACTGCTTATGTGCATAACTTGAGTGGCTGCAGATATAGTTATTTTATTACGAACCTTTTAAAGAATGTCATTTAAACTTTTTGGATCCAGAAATATGAACATTTGTTTGAAATGTGATGACAATTTGATCTCATCTAAGAGCTCAGACTACGTCCATTGTTAAGTGGCACTGCAAACTTCTAGAGCTCCAATGGCAGGAATGGAGTTAATAGATTTATCCATTTGTACTTCCTATTTTCTGCCTCTACCTTCATATCACCCCCTCATCAGTTCATAAATGACACTATGCACAACAAACTTGAAACAATGTTCTTCACTAATTTCACGACTACGCTTATACAATGCATTTTTTGTTTACACATCTCCTACGATCTCCAATATGCTCCTTTGATTTTCTTTTTATCGCATCAACATAAAATGCAGAAAAAATAAATGTACAGCAATATATACATCGCTTTGCTACAGTCATAGTCTGCATAAACACCTAACGTATACTCTGTGTGGCAGGATGACAGAACTTTTGCTTTACAAGATATAGTCATCCTGACAGAAACCTGGCTAAAACCTCACATTACCAGTGAGCAAATCCTCCCTACCGTTTTTTTAATACTACCTTCCTGAGCAACCTTAATTACCATGCCCCCATAAGACTTTCCAGAACCAAAGCACAACCCTCACCATGGCTACAGAAAACCACTAAGTCAGAAATGAAAAACAGGGATAAAACCTGGGAGCACTGGCGCAAAACCAAAACCCCCTCAACTAGACAAATTTCTAGAACTACGCAATAGTCAAAAAGCTAATAAAACAGGACAAATTCCAATACTACCAGTCTGTCCTAGACTCCTCCCAACACAGCCCCAAACAATTCTGGTCCTCCATAAACTCCATCCAGGTAAAGTCAGTACACCTCCTCCTAACATCCCTCCCTCCTAAAATATTGCTACCTCATTCAACACACACTTCACACAAACCATACTATCACTAGCTAAACAACACAACCCCCCCTCAATCCACACCTTCAACCAGTAATCTCCCCACTGCCTTCTCTTTCTTCTGTACCTCTTAACTAAACTTAAGCCCACCAAATTAGCAGCAGACAACCTCCCTAGTGAATACCTACAAATCGCAGCTGATGCTCTGGCCTACCCAGTATCCATCTTGATTAACCGATCTCGGACAGAAAGTTACGTTCCCACACTATGGAAAGTATCACATATAATTCCCCTCCACAAAACTAGCTATTCTCTCTCCACTCTCCAAAATACTACAGAGAAGCATTCACTCCCAGGTCTCAGACTACCTCCTTACTAACAACCTCCTTTCCAATACTCAGCATGGTTTCTGACCAAACCATAGCATCACCACTGCCTTACTGTCCTTTACTAACACTATCCTTCAGCATAAAAAAAATGGCTATCGCTCCTCTGCTACTTTCCTAGACCTATCAAAAGCATCTGACATGGTCCCACACAAACTCATCTCTGTCCTCAATAACCTATCCTTCTATCAGTCACCAACTGGTTTCAGAGTTACCTGTTTGACTGTCAACAATCCATTGTATGGCAGAATGACACATCTCCCCAACTACCTGCCTCTATAGGGGTTCCCCAAGGATCCATCCCTGGACCCCTACTTTTCTCTATTTTCACCAATAATCTAGCCTCTGCCACCAAACATGGCACACTCATACAATACGTAGATGACTCAACCATCATCTGCTCAGCCCAGTCCCTCCCCAAACTGCAAAAAGTCACACAGGAAGCATTTTCCTCTGTTGAAACTTGGTTATCCGATGCCCAATTAATACTCAACCCAAACAAAACTAAACTACTCATCTTCCAACCCACCAAACTCAAAACAACTCTCACTTAACATCACAGCAAAAGACAACACCACTATACACCCAACAGAACACACCAAATTGCTAGGAGTGGCAATAGACACTAAAATGTGACATTCACATATCCACGACCATAAAAAAGTCCACAAAAAAACTAGGAGCGTTATACAGAAATAAGCAACTTCTCACCAAAGCAGCAAAGATTTCAGTAGCAAATTCCCACCTTATCTCCACCCTACTTTATGCCTCTCCAAATATATACCAACCTAAGGCAATGCAATCTAAACAAGCTAGAGACCTGCTAAAACAAAATCACCAAATTTGCCACAGGGGCATCCTACCATAGTCACCACTGTCTCTCATTTGCTGAACTGGGCTAGCTTGAACTCCCTCACCTCCTTCAATGGTTTATCAACTCACACTCGTCCACAAACTAATAAACCATCCACTAAAATGTCCCATCCCTCCAGAATTTACTCCAACCCTATCGCACCACCAGACCCCCAAGATCCAGCAACAAAAATCACTTGCAGATCACTAAAGCCAATAACTCTGCTGGTGAAGGACTATTCTCTTGCGCCACAGCCAAATTATGGAACTCCCTCCCACCCACAATTACCTCTGTACCATCATGCACCCACCTCAAAACTTTACTAAAAGCGCACCTAAAAACATGCTGGCTATGCCCTTGCAACTCCCACTCTGTCACCCATCCCATCCAACCGCTACCTTTCTTTCCATCCCACTAACTACCTTGATTATAGCAAACTCGGATGCTCATAAGCATACTACTTATTATACAGCAGGAACTTCTTATTCTAACAACTGTTAATGTCTGTTATGTACTTCGCAGATAAAGATTCTAGTTGTCTACTGATGTACAATGTTTGCAATTGTTAATTGCTAGGTTAATCAAATTGTTAATCGCTATGTAAATCCAATGTAATTACTGTCTGTATATTTTAACTGTGGAGCTTTTCTCCCCAGGCCTCCACTGAAAATGGACCTACGTCCAGTTGGACACTCCCGGTCAACAAATGTAAATACATACATACATACATACATACATACATACATACATACATACATCAATGCAAAAGTGACATATTTTACAAAGAAATGTCTTTTCTAACACTCTATGGCTTATTAAATACAGTTTTCTGTCTAACAGAAATTTAGCTTTAAATTCTGTGTCCACTTATAACAAAATATTGGTCTAACCAAAACAAATTGGCTTGTATTTTCTTTCACTACACAAAGTATTTCTACTCAGTTTGACAATGTGAGGTATTGCCAGCTATGCTAGGAGAAGTAGGGCAGTGGATGTGCAAAATACGCCAGGAAAGGTAGCTTGAGTCTTGCAATAAAAAACGTGTCTGAAAAGTTGCTTGTGTTAAAAATGCATCAACAGTAGGTCCTGACTGTATTGTAACTGAATTAAATGTATACGTTTTAACAGAGAATACTGGAAGAGAAGAGGTTAATCACAGTCCAGCTGTAGCTAACTTTGAAAAATGTTTTGAAATTAAATTACTGGGCCTAGGCCATAAAGATTAGCTGCAATCAGAACTGTAAGATACAGAAACAAAACGTCTGGAAAAACAAATACTAGGAAGTCTTCTGTATCATCTTAAGCAGTGAACTAATTGCTTCTCTGGAAGGGTAGAAGTTTGAAATTGTTTTATGACTTCCATTAACTGCATCAGATCTTAGCAAGCACTGTATATGTGTATTACTGACACTGTGTGCCAAATCCCAGCAGTTTCTAGCAATGGGGGGGGGGGTTGTATGGGAACCAAAAATCAGATGACCAGATGTGTGTAATGTTCTGTAATCCATCACTAAAGTAATGTTTTAATATTAGCCGAGACTGAGGTCTCAGGCAGTCTGTTTTTGTAACCTGACAAGGAAGGACCCCCTCACCTACTTCATCTTGCCTTGCTCTAGTAAGTGAAGCAGGGAATAGTAATTCTTTAGATCAGTCAGGAAAATACAGCGAGATTAGTTAAGTACTGTTTTTCCTGTATCTGTGTGGATCTATTCATGTGTGTTATTTTAAAATTTCCGGTGTCTGAAACTCTGTGGTGTTTATTGTAAATAGATATCTAATATTTTCATGTTCTTTTATTATTTATTATTAAATATAATTTAAACTGTTCATTGTGGCTGGTCCTTTAGACACTATTTTAATCTCAGCGTTCCTATACATATATTTATTATACATTTGGTGACAATTATGGCTGCTCCTGAAAGCCTTGCTGTTGGTCAAACTACCATTTGCATTAACATTAATTTCACTCAGTATAATTGAGTACCCTTGCAAGAGCCCTAGAGTATCTGGCTTTGGAGTGTCTGGTGACAGTGCAACTACCTTATAGTCTGGGCAGAAGGTAGCATAGCTAGTAAATCTGTGCCAGCCTTTCCCAGGTGTGTGCATGTGTGTGTTTAAAAATCTAATCTCAAAAATGTGTGTGCGTTTGTCAGCTGTTTGGAGCAGGGACACAAAAATACTTGTTTCACTGAGAGGGTGCTGTAGAACCTAGCTTGGACACTTGACTGAGGTCTCAACTCCATAGCTGTGCCAATCTGTAGTCTTACTGGGGACCTGGAGGGAGACCGATAAGAGAAATCCATACCCTGTAATGAGTGTGTTCTCTGTGTTGTCTTAAGAAAATTTGTACTTGATAAAGAGATCTGCATCTGGAAACACAGTCTGTCTATTTTTGTTCCAAGTGAACGACCCTCTCCAGTGTCAACTCTTCTTCCAGCCAAAATATTTGATTTGTGTTGATTTAGTACATACTAATTATACCCCCATCCTTAAAATTCACTAGTTAAATCATCTAGCTGTGCATTTAATTCAGTATCTTTAGTATAGAGGCTAGAAAGGGATAACATATGGCCTTTAACAATGTTCTTAAAAATGAAAGAGGAGGCACAAATTTGTCCTATGTAGGTATGCGTTCCTCTTACCTTTTTCACTTTTATGAATGTAATGACATTTTCTTTCACTAACCTAAATGTCAGTTGCCAGTTAGTATTCTTCAGTTTCCATCCTAATCTGATTTTTACAAACCATAAAACTGTAATATTTACTGTGTATTTAACATGACCTACTTATTTCTAAATATGTGTTGACTCATTACCGTAGCATCTCAACTGATACTTAGTGGGGACATACACCCAAATCCAGTACCCCCCGCTAACTCTTCCACCCCCACAATCCCAATCGCATTTCACCTTAACTCCATAAGAAAACATACAGATCTCCTAGTACTTAGCATTAACATTAGAAGTATACTGAACAAAACAGATGACCTCCATGCAACTCTATTGCTATATTCCCCTGACTTAATTTTCCTCACTGAAACATGGCTCAAGCCAAACAATAAAAATAACGAAATACTACCACCAGGATACAATATAACTAGAATTGACAGATATCACACACACACACACCTACCTCCTGCTGACAATATTAACACACTGGAAACAATAATTCACTGGGCAACTCTAACCCTCCACAAGAAACTCTCATCCTAGGGGACTTTAACAGACTGGTTCACCCTAAACTCACCCTCACCCTCCAAAGATATAAATCTTTATGGTTTCAATCAGCTAATACAAAGCCCCACCTGAAGACAAATCTACACAAAAAGAATCCTTATTAGACTGGATACTGACTAACTGGCCAACCACAACACAACACTTTGATACACTACCCAACACTCTAAGTGATCACCTCCCTTCCTTCATTCTAAGTTAACAAAATTAAATCTACAATGAAACCTTCCATCCAACAAATTTGCTACTCTAAAAAACTTCAAATCTGAGGACTTCATAACAGCCTTAAACATTGTAACTTGTCCCCTCAACTCCCTTCCAGTCGACATGATAGAAGAACACTTCAACTTCACCTTGCTAAACATACTTAACAAGCTAGCCCCTCCTAGAAGTAGTAGAATTAAAACCAGCTATGCCCCTTGGCTCCCCAAATCGCCTACTTCTAAAAGGAAAGGGATAAAGCCTGGGACACCTGGCAAACTAACAACTCAAAATAGGCAAACATTTCTTGAACGAAGAAATAAAGCTAAAAAAAACATAAGAAATAATAAAAAAAAGCCACTATTCCGGCATCCAAACTAAACTCTAATCCACAAAAATTCTGGGTGGCAATTAAAATCCTAAAACGAGGTAAAACCACTACTCCACCCCTAAAAAAGAAGGCACTGCAATCAACATATCTACCCAATTCAATGACTACTTCACCAACACAGTTCTAAAACCGATTACCCCCTCATCCTCTACCACTCTCCCAGGTCTCCAAAACAACCAAAACCTCTGTTCACTCAAACCAATCCCAACTAGTCTCATCTGTAAACACCTGTCCAAACTCAAACCCACTACCCTTGCAGCAAACTCCCAACAGAAAACCTCCAGATTGCTGCCAAAGCCATTGCATACCCTATTTCCATATTAATTAACAGATCTATAGCAGAGCACATGGTACTTTCCCACTGGAAAATCTTGCACATAATTCCGATACACAAAGGTGGCTCCTCAACTGATTTATCCAACTACAGTCCACTATCCCCACTGTCTAAATTATTGGAGAAATGTATTCACTGACAACTACTAAAACTTTCTCCTATCCAACAATCTCCTTGCCAAACACAACATGGTTTCCGACCAGGCCACAAAACTACTACCACCACGTTCATTAGTTTTACCACCACCTTCATTAGTTTTACCAACTTGCTAATTAACAAAGGAACCTAGGTAATCTGGTCTCTACTGTTTTCCTGGACCTGTCAAAAGCAACCAACATGGTCTCTCACATCAAGCTCCTAACTAAACCAGTGCATGGTGGAATAGCTTAGGTTGAGTTCAGAGAGGATAAAGACTCTCTCTCCAACCACCAGCAGGCTGTCAAATGGATGGACTCCCCTCCTTCCAGTTACTGTATACTAGGTGTACCTCAGGGATAAATACTTGGCCCCCTGCTCTTTGCCATTTTCACAAACAACCTACACACAGCCACACATCAAGCAAATCTTGTACAATACTCTGATGCCACACTAATCTGTTCGGCTCCCTCTCTCCAAATTCAAGACAAAACCCAGGAATCTTTCACTACCACTGACACCTGGCTGACTCGCAACTTATTCTAAATCCTACAAAAACCTCCTGCTATTCTCTCTCTCCAAAGCTACTCAACCCCCTTCTCCTTTTAAAATTAGCCTCATCAGACAACACCTTCATCATCTCAAATCCACATACCAAACTACCAGAAATAATCATGGACTAAAATCTGAAATTCGATTAACATATAGCCCAGACCATAACTAACACCCACAAAAACTAGGCACTCTTTACAGATGAAAAAACTACCCGACCACAGACAGTAAAAGCCACCATAGCCAGAACTCATCTACTCTCCACCTGACTATACTCATCCCCTGTCCTAACCAACCTAAACAAAGGCAACAAATTAACCACTTGCTATAACAAAATTTGCTACCAACTTCTCCTATCCATCCCATCACTGTCAAGCCCTTAAACAATTAGGCTGGCTACAACTGCCCAACTTGTTAAACTTTAACTAGATTACAATGGCTCACCTAATAGTTTACCATCCCAATAAAACTCCAGCTCTTACAGGGCTAGTCAACTTCTATAACAACAACCGTGATTTAAGGTCCACTAACAAAGCACTCACAGAAATATCTAAAAGTAAATATGTCAGGTGACTCCCTTTAATAAAAGTGCTGTTGCCAAAATCTGGACCCCCCCCCCCCCCAATTTCAGAATGCATAATAACAAAACTAACTTTAAAAATGTACTAAAGTCCTACCTAACCAACTCATGGATATGCAACTGTCAAGATCTAGACTAAATTACTTAATCACCTTGACTCATCTCTTACTAGTTAAAATGAGCTACTCCTTGGAGTTCCACAGCTACACAAACCTGTCAATTTCATTGTGTATACCATCCCACTGTAACCTCCCCTTTCTCACTAACTGTCCACTATGGATTATGTACAATGATAGACCATGTTTAATGTATGTTACATCGACTGTACGCATAATTTTCTGGATTTTTATGTGGACTGTTTGAATATTTTATTTCTTATACTGTAATGTACCATGTTGGAGATTTTCTCCCCAGGCCTCTGCTGAAAATGGGAACAGACTGTCCAGTCAGGATTTTCCAGGTAAACAAATATAAAATAAAAATAAATATTTGTAGTGGTCGTGGGGGGGGGGGGTTAAAAAAAATTAAAAAAAACACCAGCCACATTATAGACTTTCTAAAAGTCTATATTACACAACTCAAGCATTACATATTTTGATTAAGGAGAAATATGTAGCCAAGCAGAAGTTTGAACTTCATGCTAGAGACTGCCTTTCATACCAAGAACAGATAACAGAATACAGGCAAAAAGTTAAGAGACAGGGGATTACTAGCTGAAAAACAGCTACGGTTGACTTTTTAACTGAATCTTGAATAGAAACAGCTGTTAAAAAACAAAAAATATTAGTAGGGCATATAAAATAATGCATAATCAATCAGAAGTGGTTAGAAAAGAATGGGAAGAAAGACTGGAAAGGCAATTTAACAAGGATTAATGGAAGGCCACCTGTGTGGCTCTCAAGTGTGCAACAAAGTCCAGAAGGTTTAGAATTTTTGCTTGGAAGTGTCTGCAGAATTTTTTTTTTTAATATCCCAAGCAGACTTCAGAGAATGTTTCCACAGGTAGACAGCAAAAGGTTAAGGTATGATGGGAAACACTGAGATAACTGGGAAAAAGAAGTTATGTACCTACCATAACGTTCCATGTTAGTAGTCTTCATCTCGCCTTCGTTCTTGCAGGTTGGGATTGGAGCCAATCCTTGGCTCCGACTCGGCCATCTTCTATAGCTCGAGAGCTGTTTACTGGCTCGAGGCTACCTCTTATCCCATGATGCCTAGCGATAGCTACCCAGATCTCGTTTGAAATAGCTAACTCCAGACATAGCCAGAGAATAAACCTGTCCAAACAAAGAGGTAGAGCATACCTATCATATTCTCCAAGTCAGTACAGGAAACAATCCAGAGAACACTCAGCCAGTGAAATCAGAACTCCTCTCGCCCAATAGGACAGGGGGACGGAGGGTGAGGCACAAGAAAGAAGGCGAGATGAAGACAACTAACATGGAACATTACGGTAGGTACATAACTTCTTTAGGTTAAGTTGTCCATCTCACCTTCGTTCTTGCTGGTTGGGACAGCGTCCCTAGCACCTATAATCCTGGGCGGCTCATTGGAACAGACTCTTCAGAACAGTGGAACCAAAGGCAGCTCTGCTCCTGGAGACCATATCTAGCTTGTAATGAGAAATAAAGGTATGAGGATTTGCCCACTTAGCAGCTGCACAAATAGAATCCAAGGGCAACCTAGATTGGAAGGCTACAGAGGTAGCCAAGGCCCTAGTACAATGACCTTTTGGTTTAATACGCAACTCTTCGTTCCTTAATTGATAAATGAAAGTAATAGTGTGAGACAACCACCTGGATAAGGTCACCTTGGAAACTGGGAGACGTTGTTTGCCTAGAGCATAAGAAAGGAATGGTTAGTCTGACTTCCTTATCTCCTTAGTCTTGTGCAGGTAAGAACGCAATTGTCTATGAACGTCCAATTGGTGTAATTTGTACTCTGCCTTGTTGGTGTGGTTAGGGAAAAACACAGGAAGGTCTATAGATTGGTTCAAATTATTTTCTGAGCAAACTTTCGGAAGAAATGAAGGATTAGTCCTCAGAGCAACCCTGTCCTTATGAAAAACCAAATATGGAGGACGAACACATAGTGCCGGAAGTTCAGAGATGCGTCTGGCTGAAGTAATGGCTACCAGAAAAAGTGTCTTCCAAGATAGAAACTTAATGGAGCAGGATGCTGCTGCTTCAAAAGGGGGCTGAGTTAAGGAAGTTGGTACCAAATTAAGGTCCCAAGGAGGAGGGGGATCTCTCACTGAAGGACTAAGGAGAGTGGTCCCTCTCAAAAAGGCTTTACAGAGCTTATGAGACAATGCTTGAATTTGATAAACCAACATGAAAGTTAGAAATGGCCGCTAATTGAACCCTAACTGTAGTAGAAGCGGACCCAGAATTGAAAAGTTGTGTTAGGAATTCCAGAATTTCGTGGACTGGGGCTGAAAAGGGATCTACGTTTCTAGCCTCTGCCCAACAAGAAAAATGTTTCCATTTACTAGCAGAAGTTTTTCTGGTTGTGGACTTGTGAGAGGAGACAATCTCACATACAGCCGGGGAAATGCTGGGAAGCCTGGTTAAGGTAGGAAGTGGAGCAACCAAGCTGTGAGCTGGAGCGTTTGGAGGGATTGATGCAACCCACCTGAATGATGAATCAGTAGGTCTGGAATCGGATCCACAGTCAAAGGCCGATCGAGAAGGTAATGGTGCAGGAATGGAAACCGTATCTATCGAGGCCAGTAGGGGGCAATGAGGATCATTTTGCAACCCAACGATATTGCTTTCTGTATGAGTTTTGGAATCAGGGGAAACGCAGGAAATGCAATAAATAAGTCCCTGAGGCCAATCGTGGACTAGAGCGTCTCTGGGTGAGTGACCTGGAAGCGGAAGAAGGAAGAAGTAGTTGCTGCATTTGCTGTTGAAGGGGGTGGCAAAAAGGTTGCAGCAAGGCTGTCCCCCCATTTGCGTAAAATAAGATCCGCAACTTCCTGATTCAGAGACCACTCATGAGGCATGAGGATAGCTCTGCTGAGCCTGTCCGCTATGACATTGTGACGCACATCCCTGGGAGGTCCAATCAGAAAATGTTGAGAGGAAATCGCCCACTGCCACAGTCCGAGTGCTTCTCGACACAGGGAGTAGGACCTGGTTCTGCCCTGCTTGTTGATGTACCACACCACTGACATGTAGTCTGTTTAAACTGCAATGGTCCCAGAAGAAGAGAGTCCTGAAGGGCTTGCAATGCTAGGAGCACAGCTCTCATTTCTAGGACGTTTATGTGCAGTTGGTACTCGTGAGGCTGCCAAGTGCCTTGGACTGTCCTGCCCTGATAATGCCCCCCCTATCAGGGAGGAGTCTGTGGTCACTGTGGCTACCGGAGGGGGCTGAATGAAGGGTCTGCCCCGAGTCACTACTGGGGAGACCATCCACCAGGAAAGGTGCCTTTTGCATGCTTCCATAATCATGATCATGTGAGACATGGGCAGCTGTTGGAAAGACCACTGTGTGAACAGAAGCCACTGAAGGATCCTCATGTGAAAGCGGGCCAGTGGGATTAAAAGAATGGCTGTTGCCATGGAACCCAGAGTTTGAAGGACGAACCCGACTTGGATTCTTTTGCTCTGCATTAGAATTTGTACTTGCTGACAAACTGTAGACACCCTGTCTGGCGGTAGCCTTGCGAACATGTTCCTTGTGTTTAAGTCTGCTCCTATGTAGGTGATAGATTGACAGGGCAACAAGGCAGATTTTTCCAAGTTTATTGTAATGCCTAGCTGGGAGCAGATTGCGTAGTCCCTGGCCTGTAGAAGTTGATGCCTGGTAGTAGCAGTGAGGAGCCAGTCGTCCAGATATGGAAACACATGGAATCCTCGACGTCTCAGGTGAGCTGTGACCACTGCCATATATTTGGTGAACACCCTGGGGGCTGTGGTCGAGACCAAAGGGCAGAGCTCTGAACTGGTAATGACTGGCTCCCAGCCAGAAGCGAAGAAATCTCCTGGAGCGCCTGTCCAACTTGATATGGTAGTACGTGTCCTGAAGATCTATCGAGCACATCCAATTGTCCTGACCCAGAAAGGGTAGAATGGACTGTAGCGTGACCATCCGAAAAGTACAGTTTTGTACCTACCATAAATGTAGATGTTCGAGGATTCCATTGCTGCAGTCCTGACTATTGGGTATAGTCCGCGTCCCGTCGGCCCGAATACCAGAGTATAAGGCTGACGTCGGTCAGGGCGCATTAGACTGACGTCAGTACGTCAGGGTACTAATGCGCATGACCGACGTCATATCCTCAGTCTTTTCTTGCCCCAGATGTCAGAAGACCCTAAAAAGACAAGTCCCAAAATACCTGCACCAAAAACATGTACAATATATACAACAATATATACAAAAATATATACATGTAAACTCACCTACACAACCACCCCTAGACACAGAGGGGAAGGAGGGAGGGTAAATTGGACTGCAGCAATGGAATCCTCGAACATCTACATTTATGGTAGGTACAAAACTGTACTATGTTCTTCGTCTTCCATTGCTGCAGTCCTGACTATTGGGTAGAATCCCAAAGCAGAGGTAAGGGAGGCTGGCAAATCATAAAGAAGTAGGAGCTGACAACATGCCTTGTAAAACAGCTGTGGCAAAACCAGCCCTAGACTTAGAGTAGATAGGAAGGTGATAATGCTTAGAGAAAGTATGCACTGAACTCCAAGTAGCTGCTTCCAAAATATCCTTAGTTGCCACCCCTTAGAAATGCTGTTGAAGTGGCAGTAGCCCTAGTGGAATGAGGCCTAATCCCAGCTGGAATCTCCTTGCCATGATGGGAATAACAAAATGCAATGCAAAAGCCAATCCACCTAGAAATAGTTTGTTTTGACACAGGCTTGCCCTGTGAACTCAAAGCAAAAGAAACAAACAACTGCTGGGACTGCCTAAAATCCTTAGTCCTGCTTAAATAATAACGCAATTGCCTGTGTACATCTAAAGTGTGCAAAATCTTTTCCCCTTTATTTTGAGGGTCTGCATAAAACGTAGGCAAATGAATAGTTTGGTTTAAAGCCACACTAGAAACCACCTTAGGCATAAAGGAAGGATTAGTACGTAATGATACCCTATCCTTATGGAAAATCAAAAAGGGCTCTACTGCCATAAGGGCCTGCAACTCAGACACCCTTCTTGCAGAAGTAATAGCCAACAGAAAAGCAGTCTTCCATGACAAGTATTTCAATTCAGCAGTAGCTGCAGGCTCAAAAGGTTGTAGAGTAAGTTTTTCCAACACAAAATTGAGATGCCAAGCAGGAGTAGGAGCTCTACGTGGGGGTCTTATATTCTTTGCCCGTCTAAGAAACTGCTTGAACAAAGGATGCGAAAACAAAGGTGGGTCACAATCATAGTGAGCTGAAATTGCTGCCGCATGAATCTTAATGGAAGAGAAGGACAAACCTTTGTCCAATAACTCAGTAAGATATTGAAGAGCCACACTCAAATTAGGCTCAGAAATCTGCAAATTCTTTGCTGTACTCCAAAATAAAAATCTCTTCCATTTTTCTGCGTACACTCTCCTTGTACTAGGTCTTCTAGCTTCCATAATCACATTTAAAACTTGTTGAGGAAGTTGAGACCTGCTGTGTTTCAACACAGAAAATGCCAGGCTGTTAGATGAAGAGAATGAAGCTTGACATTGAGCAGATGACCGTCCTTCTGAGATAACAGATGAGGAATCAGAGGTAAAGGCCATGGAGGCTTCTGTACCAGACTCCGTAGTAGTGGGTACCAGTGTTGCCGAGGCCAATCTGGAGCTATCAAAATCATCCTTGGCCTGTCTTGTCTGACCTTTAATAGTACCTTTGGAAGAAGAGGCAGAGGTGGAAAGGCATACACATGAAGGTTTTTCCAACTGAAAGACAGAGCATCCACTTTCCAAGCTGTGTGATGAAACCCCTTTGTGCAATACTTTGGCAGCTGGTGGTTTAGTGGAGAAGCGAACAGATCTATGTCTGGAGTTCCCCATGACACTGTCAGTTTCTGAAATACATGAAGATCCAGTTTCCACTCGTGGGGATCCATGATTTGTCTGCTTAACACATCTGCTAAGGAGTTCTGTGCTCCTGGCAGAAACCTTGCCTGAAGAGTTAGTTGCAAGCTTAGCGCAGTCTCCCATAAAATCATTGCTTGCCTGCATAGAGGATAAGAATGTGTTCCCCCTTGCTTGTTGATGTACCACATGACAGTTGTGTTGTCTGTTAGAATCAACACCTGCCCTGGAAGAAGTAACTCCTTGAAAGCCATTAATGCAAACTGGACTGCTAACATCTCCTTCATGTTGATATGTAGATGCTGTAGTCTGGCAGGCCACTTGTCTTGTATCCACTTTCCATTCAGATGAGCTCCCAAGCAATGTCCGAGGCATCTGTCGTTAAGATCTGACTTGCCTCTGGCCGGGTCACAGAGAGTCCCTTGTTTAGGTGACATTCCTGAGCCCACCACAAAAATTCTTTTCGAAGGCAAGGTATTATTTGAATGACAGTGTCCAAATCCTGGCAGTGCTGTGTCCATACATGTTTGAGATACCATTGTAGCTTCCTCATATGCAGTTTGGCATTGGGAAGCACCAGAATACAAGATGCCATGAACCCTAATGCTTGAAGGACTGTCCTTGCAGTCAGCACGGACTGATGAGATAGTTGATGGAAGTAAAGTGACAGACTCTTTTGTTTGTCCGGGGTTAAAAAGGCCATCTGGGCTGCTGTATTCAGTCTCACACCCAGAAAGCACATGTCTTGAGAGGGTACTAGACTGGACTTTATTTCGTTCACAGAATACCCTAGGCATCTTAGCACTGCTATAACATATTCCAGATGCTGTAGAAGGTCTTCCTTTTCTTGAGCCAGAATCAGGCAGTCGTCCAAGTAAGGATAGATTTGAATTCCTTGAAGCCTGAAGTAAGCTATCACTGGAGCCAGAACCTTTGTGAATACTCTGGGCGCAGTAGATAAGCCAAAGGGCAATGCAGAGAACTGATAATGAGAATTTCCAGCTCGAAACCGCAGATACTTCCTGCAACTTAGCCTTATAGGCACATGAAGGTAAGCTTCCTTGAGATCTAAAGTTACCATCCAGTGATCTTTGCCCAGCAGAGGTAAAAGCTGTTGTAACGTCAACATCTTGAACTTGGGAATGTCCAAAAACGTGTTGAGGAGAGATAAATCCAAAATTGGTCTCCACGTGTTCCCCTTCTTTGGTACAAGGAACAGGCGAGAATAAAATCCTAGGCCCCTTTCTGATACAGGGACTGGCTGAATGGCCCCTATCTGAAGTAACTGAGAAACTTGCTTGTGAGCCTCTTTTCTTTGTGGAGGAGGAACGTCTGGCATGCCTTTGAAAGGGGGCATTGTATGGAAATAAAATCTGTAACCGTGGTGAATGATATCCAACACCCATTTGTCTTGAGTAATTAAATCCCAATTTTCTTTGAAAAGAGACAGCCTGCCTCCCAAAGGAGCTGCCAGACGGGAATCTGCTGGCAGCTGAAAAGACAGGTCATTGGGTCTGTTTACGAAAGGACTGACCCCTGCCCTCACCAGAAGTCTGAGCAGGTGAACTCCCTGTTCTAGGCCTAAAAGAACCTTGAGCCCTGCCCCTACCACGTCTAGACCTACCCCTAGACTGGGAATCATAAGCAGGATATGTCCACCCCTTAGCAGGCCAATTTCTACTAAACTTTGGTGGCTGCACCTGCAAAAAATCTTTAACAGTTTGCATAGACTTAGCTTTGTCCTCCATTTTCTTTAAAACTGCTTCCACAGGCGATCCAAACAACACATCAGACTGTAAAGGAGCATCCAAAATCCTTGTCTTAACATGCTCAGCTAAATTCTGATCCTTCAACCAGGCATGCCTGCGAAGAACAGAACTGGTAGCAGCCACCCTCGAGGAGGCCTGTACAGCATCAAAACCACATTGCAAAGAATGCTTACCCACTTGTTCAGACACATGAACCAAATCCAGCAACTCTTTACACTCAATACCTTCCGCCAAAGCATCCACCTTAGATTTCAATTGTGAAAGGAGATAATTCTGATATTTTAGCATGTGAAACTGACAATTCAATGCTCTCATGGCTAGAGTGGAAGAAGTATACACTTTCTTTCCCCACCTATCCAAAGCCCTTGCCTCTTTATCAGTGGGAACAGGATTTTTAACCACAGAAGCCTTAACACCTTTAGGCCCTTGAGAAATTGTTTCTGGGTCCGCCCTAGGACTCTTAAACAAATATTTATGAGCTTCGGGCACCCTATAATACCTATCAGGCTTAACAGGAGCACGAGGCAAAGAGTCAGGGTTCAGGGAAGCCTCTGCAAAAACATCTTCCACCACATTCAACACAGGAGGAATATCTAAAGGCCTATGCTGGGGTAAAACAAGAATTCCCTAAGCCTTTTCCTGGAATCAGAGTAATCCTGGCCTTCCCATTTAAAGTGCTCCCTCATGGAATGCAGAGTCTCTGAAAATGAGAAATCCTCAGGCGGAGAAGCTGTAGGAGTGGAATCATCCACATCCGAATCAGAATAAGTAGGATACTCCTGCATATCTTCCACAGAAGATTCTGAAGCCTCTGAACACTGTTCAAAACTATCAAACTCGGTTCCACCCTAGGCCTCTTATCAGGCGGGGCATAGAACCTCTAATCATAGTAATCAAATCTTCTGCCATTTTAAGCATATGTTTCTTAGGTACAGAACCCGAAATGCTAGGAGAAGCCCCCACTGAAGCTGAACTAGGCCTACCCCTCAAAGAAGTTTTGGCAACAGAAGGAGAGGCTCTAACAACCTTGGGTAGAGAGGGAAGAACAGTCACCTGAGAAGCCCCCTCAGCCTGGCCTACCTCCTGAGAAGGCACATCCTGTAATAGTAAAGTTTCTGCCTGGGACTCCATGGAAACTCCTGGCAAAACCTCTGGCTCCACTGAGCCTTCTAAAGAACCGACGTCCGGGACTGCCGGTTCATCAACCCTAGGCTTCACTGTTTTGTCCTTGCGCTTCTTGGAGGAAGCGGGCGTCGGAGCATCCGACGGCATTTTATAATTGCAACGCTTCCCAAACACTAACCTGGCACAGTCTAACCTCCTCTTAATAGTGCGTTTGTTAAACCTAGCACAAGAGCGGCAACCAACAACGTCGTGCTCAGGCCCTAAACAAGGTATACACAAGGTATGGTAATCCCCATGAGGTATCTGTTTCCCACAAGAAATACAGTTATTCACTTTTTCTGACATCCGGTAAAATACTGAGGCAAGAAAAAACCAAAATGTTCCCCAACGGGGTACTTAGCCAACTCTGTTTCGGTCTGAAACTCCGGTTTCGGAAATATTTCAGAACGCCAACCTGCACTCGCAAAACTGCTTCTGCATCGGACCATGCGGCAAAAAAGACTGAGGATATGACGTCGGTCATGCGCATTAGTACCCTGACGTACTGACGTCAGTCTAATGCGCCCTGACCGACGTCAGCCTTATACTCTGATATTCGGGCCGACGGGACGCGGACTATACCCAATAGTCAGGACTGCAGCAATGGAAGACGAAGAACATCTTTGTTCTTTGTACAGACCCGTTTAGTCTGCTGAGATCCAGAATTGGTCTCCAGTCCCCTGTCTTTTTTGGTACCAAAAAGAACCTTGAGCAAGTTCCGGATCTGTGCTGGTCTGCCGGGACTTCCTGGATGACTTTTTTTTTTTTTTTTTTTTTTTTAGCAGTTTTGAAACTTCTATTACTGCTTGGTCCTTCAGATTGGGTGGAACACCTGGAGGGGATTTCCTTGACTGTAACGGGGATTGACAGAAGGGAATTTTGTAACCTCCGGATATAATGGACCGTACCCCATCAGTCTTGCATTAAATTTTGCCAGGCTTTTGGGTACAGTGAAAGTCTTCCCCCGACTGCATCCAGAGGTGAGCAGCCGGGCAACCCTTCAGGGATGCTGAAAGGGCTCAGAGAAAGATTCTCTGTTGCCCTGGTTCTGCGGATCCCCTCTGCCACGAGGGCAGCGTCTGTTGTTATTGTTTCCCCCTATGCCCCTGGAAGAAAAATCGCTGTGTGTGTCAGGCAAGGCTCCTTGGGATTTTCAGAACCACATTTTGCCACTCTTCTGCCCTTTGGGGTATGGTCTAGAAGGAGTGGGAAAACAGACTCCCACAGCAGAGAGTCTTGCCTTCTTGCTCACACCTAGTCAAAGTGTCTTTCACCTGTGGTCCAAAAATAAAGGAACCACCAAAGGGGGTGTTGGTGAATGATGCTCGAAAGGGTTCTGCAAAATTACACAGCCGCATCCATGCATGCCTCCTAAGGGCCACACCCGTGCCTGCAGCTCTACTCGCACCATCGGCTGCATAGGAAATCAGCCTCATGGAGGGGTTGACTACAGAATAAAGAGTCGCCAGCTGGGAAGCTACTTTAGCTTGAGCCACCTCAGCTGATGGATCTTGAAGGGTATCTCAGAGCTCTTTAAGGAGATCCCTCTGAAGCCAGGTAAAATGGCATAAGTAGTTCAGTGACCTCATAGAGAAGGTCGCTGAAGCAAACATTCGCTTCCCGTATCTGTCCATAGTCCTAGACTCTTTGTTAAGAGGATGGACAAACGAAGAGGTCTCCGCTAACTTTTTTTTTGGGGGGCTGCTGCTACCACCATGGCATTAACAGTGACACCTTTGGTAAGGAACTGTTTATCATGGTGTGATGTGATGAACTTGCCAGGTCTCCTCGGAGTTGGTTCCACTGTATCCGGAGCTGACCAAGCCTTTCGAGCCACCACTGCCATAAGTGGATCGAAAGGCAGAGAAACCCAGGAGGTGGAAGGTCGGGAACCGAATGCATCTAGAAATACAGACTCATCCTCGATAGGGGCTATGGGATTCCAGTTCCCCCTCTGCTTAAGAATTTCTAGGATGTCCGAGAAGGAAACATCTTCAGAGGGGGATCTCGGGGACCCTTCCAAATCATCTAAGTCTGTATCAGAAGTAACAGACTCAGGGGAGTCAATGTGCTTCCTCTTGCACTTCTTATGATTGATCAGGGGAGGCCTCGAAAAAGAGGATACACCCAATGGGGTTCCCTGGAGCACCGGTTCCCTACACTTGGGGTCTGGAGGAGGAGCAGAGGTTGGCACAGCACTACAGGGAACGGAGCCGGTGGGGCCGATAGTGGAGCTGACTCAATGGCCAGCACACTCCTCATGACATCGAAGGCGTCCCTGCCATGATGCAGAGAAAGCTCCGGTTCCGAGGAAATCGGAATCTTTCTCCGCACCGAGGGAGACTGCTCCGAGGCATGTAGGAGCAGAGTTCACCTGCGCCGAAGCTCCGAGAGGGAGAACGGGGTTGGACAAGGGTCCGATGCCACTCGCCCCCTCGGAGCAGAGGGAGCCACGGCGCCCAGATCCCTCGACGGACTGCACCATAGAGGGTATCGGAGCCGACGATGGAACCGAAGGAGATGCCGTTATCTGAGCCGACGGTTCCACTACTCGAACCCCAATGAACTCCGGCTCCAAACTCAATGGAGTTGGGAGGAGGAACATCGACAGAAGTGGAAGGAGCAGACACCTGTTGGAGGGAGGAGGAACATCGACAGAAGTGGAAGGAGCAGACACCTGTTGGAGGGTTGGACAACATCTTGGCAAGTGCCTGCGACTTTAGCAACCTACTGACCACTCTCTCCACATCGTGATCTGACAGCCTAGAGGATCGAGAGGAGTGAAGATCTGTGACTGCGCTCGCTCTAAAGCATGGGAGACCGAGGAGCCGAATTAATCGATTCCAAGGAAGGGGACCTTTGCCTCTTGTGGCTCCGCAAAGGTTCCGAAGATTCTGATGGAGCCGACAGGGAGATTGGTTCCGTCTGGCACCGATAAGACTAAGTAGAAGGTGGAGTCTGAACCAAGGACAGCTCTGAACTTGGGAGCCGATGGCTTGGAAGATTTTGGGGATTTCACAGGCTGAGTCTTGGCCGCTGAATCCTGGGGCTTTAAACGACCCCTAAGAATAAGCTTATTCTTACGCTCCTGCAAAACTCTTGGGCTAAATGCATGGCAGATAGAACAAGAGTCCTGCAGGTGCACGGCGCCTAAATAATAGACGCAAGTAGTGTGCCCATCTGTCAGAGACATTTTCTGACAGCATGAGTCACACTTCTTGAACCCAGAGACTTGGGATTCTTTTGACATCCTGAAAAAGGACACTAGAAATACAACAAAAGCTATCAAGCAAATACAGTCTACACAAAAACACACTATACTATATAACATAGGAAAGCCTCTAACTTAAACGGCCAGCCTATGAAAGAAAGATAGAAGGAAAGCCTCTAACCTAAACGGCTAACCTGACAAGAAGAGGATAAGGGGGGGGGAGAACTCTAAGTTAAACGAGTTCTACAAGGAAGGGGAGGAAAGCTACAATAAAACACTAGCTAACAGAAAAACAAGACTAAAAGTTAACAATAAACCAGAAAGAGGACTATTTCTAAGGTAAGAAAGTTCTATAAAAAAACTTTATACGAGACTCAGCCAGAAAAACGATACCTCGCAACTGAAGCGGCAAACGAGATCTGGCTAGCTATCGCTAGGCATCATGGGATTAGGGGTAGCCTCGAGCCACTAAACAGCTCTCGAGCTATAGAAGATGGCAGAGTCGGAGTCTATCTTTCGGCTCCGATCCCAACCAGCAAGAACGAAGGTAAGATAGACAACTTAATATTATGTGTTTTTGTACTATAATGAGGTGGCAAATTTAAAAAATTCCCAACATGGTACTTGTCAGAATAATGGAAAGCAAAATCATTGTAAGTAAGGAAATACTTTCTTTCAGCTGGGACACAGACTCTGAATTGCCTAGATATATTAAGACCTTACTAAGTGAAATGTTACTGGCTAAAATAATGCAATAACTAGAAAAAGGAAATTCAAAATCTAAACCAACTGCAATTAAAATATTGAATATTGCAAAGGAGATGAAAGAACTGAGGTGGGATCCTTAGAAAAAAGGACGCATAAATTATATAGACAAAAGGAATTTGTGGGGAAAATACATGCAGAACAATGTTCACGAGGAGGAGGAGTGAGGTTTAAAGGAAGGAACTTAACTTATGTAATGTCAAAGTGAATAGTGATTTTTATAGAGGAACAAGTGTTTTTACTGCATAAAAAATGCTACTATGGTGTATTTTCTATTATATTAATGCATATGTAACCATATCACCATTTTAATTGTTATGTTACTATTTAATTACCAGGTAGGTGCTCTTGCCTACTGATCCTTTTCAGTAATAAGGAAGGAAAAAGGTCCAAAGACTGGATAAACGCTTGGTTTACACCTCAAAGCAGTAACAAAAGTAAAATAAAACAAGCTGACCACGGCTGAATAAACTAAGTTCCAGGTTCCAAGAAAATAGAGCTTTAATGAAAAAACAAGAGTAAGCGCTTTCGCGAAACTAATCGCTTCTTCAGACTCATTGAAATATACATCAAGACAATAAATTTAAATCAAGGCACATCCAATCAAAGAGCTGTTTCTCTATGACGTCATACAATTCATTAAAAACAGAAATACAATATATAAAAAAAGTTCTTGTTAAAAGCATATATGTTATGTTAAAAATAGAAATAAAGCTACGTCAGTATTTCAGTTGTCTTGATTTCAAAAAGGGTTTCAAAGAAACTACACTGTTTAGCCCAGGGGGCTTATCTGCCCGAAGTTGCAAAATCCATTTTTGTTCTGCCTCTTCCACTTTGTTCTTAATGTCGCCTCCTCTGTTATTTTTATTAATGATTTCTACCACCTTTAAAAACATGTTGCGAGTTCTCTGCTTGTACATGTTTAGCCAGAGCTCTAATTTGTTTGTGTCTTTCGGCTTTTCCCGGTTAGGGGTCGCCACAGAGGAACTCCGGTCCGCTAATGACTGGCAGTAGATTTTTACGTGCCAAGTTGCCAGCCCTGACGCACAACCCTCAACGAAGGTATGCCCATTCATGCATGTCTCTACACAGAAGATGCTCTAGCTGAGAATCGAACAGGACAACGTCTTACTGAGAGGCGACAATGCTACTGCAGCACCACCACTGCAGCCTTAATGTATCTTTCTTATTAGCTATATCTCTTAGATGCTCAAGTACACGTTCTTTAAGGCATCTATTAGTTTTGCCTATATAGAATACAGAACATTTAGTGCAGAAGCTAAAATAAACTAGGTGGTGTGTTTTACAAATCTGCATAAAAGTTAACCTCAATGGTGAAAGTTAAGGTGGGGTGTTGCTAGACAGATTTGTTATACAAATAGTTGCAGGCCATTTCCTATTCTTTGTGATAATGTTGGCTGTTTTAAAGTGCTTGATTTATAACAGAGCTGTCTGTCTTTTTAGAAATTTCTTATTTATAAAAGAAAATTTAGGTTTATCTTAAAAAACATTATGTAACTCTGGAATTGAATGCAAAATATTCCAGTTCTTTTCAATTATACCACAATCTTTTAATATCACTAGAGTAAGTTACTTTGCATCCATTATCTCGTTTCTCTTTCATATTCTTAATACTGCTATCAATGCATCGGTTACTGTAGCCTCTGTCTTTAAATTCTTTTTTTTAATACTGACACTATTATTTAAACCTTCACTAGTATTATGTAGGCGACTGGCTCTCATAAATTGTCCCTTTATAACATTTCTATGTACGTGTGCAGGGTGCATACTTGCTTTATGTAGGATGCTATTCCTACGACTGGGCTTCCTGTACATGTCTGTGGCAATCTTTTTAAACTGTCTTCCTAACAGAGACATCCAAAAATTCAATCACTTCATGTGAATATTGATAGGTGAATCCAAGGAATTCTGTGGTACTATGTAGATAATCCATCAAACATTGTAATTCATCAGTTGTGCCCCCCCCCCCCCACAGCAAAAAAATCATCTACAAAACGTGTATACCATAAAATTTTATCCACAAACATATTGTTCTGTAATAGAAATTCATTCTCCCATGCTACTAGAGCTAGGTTGGCGTAGCTATTCGCTCATGCTGTGCCCATAGCTACGCCAACTTTCCGTAAGCAGAATTTCTCATTAAATGAGCAGACATTATTATCCAGTATAATGTCAAGTAGTTCACAGATCAAGTTCATTTTAGCATTGTTATATGCCTGCTTTTCATTCAGTATATAACATATTCTTTCAATACCCCAATTTGGTATTACTGTGAATAAAGTAGTAATATCCATAGTCACAAACATATATTCATTTAAAGCCGATACCCTGGTGTATAATAATTTCAGAAATGCTTTAATATCCCTGAGTACAGTGTCGCATAGGGCTAAGATAAGATGTAAGCATTTTTCAACATAAATGGAAACAGTTTCTGTAACCCATCCTTTACTTGAGACTATAGGTCTCATAGTTGGAGGAGTTATGTTCTTATGTACCTTTGGTAGTCCGTAGATGACTGGTATGGCGGGGTACTCTGACTGAAAATAATTAAAATAGTTCTTCAGAAATTTGTTTTGTTACAAGAAGATCAAAGATAAAAAAACAGACACCATCAATGATGCCCTTTACTTGCCTTTCATTAATGGCCAAGTAAGTCTCTTCATCATTCAATAGCGCCATCATTTTTTGAATGCAAAACAATTTATCCATCACCACTATACTGCCCCCTTTATCTGCTGGCCTTATCTCAATGCTAGGAGATACCTTTAGTTTTATTAATGCTTCAGTTTCTGTTTTAGTTAAATTATGAAATACAGGTGAATTATCCTGAGCATACATATCTCTAATCTCATTTTCACACACACTGGCAAAAGTTTCTATGACCGGGTGTGGTTTGGGTACATACACACTGGGCTGTTTATATACATTTATATGACCAGGTCCAGTATCCTTAAATATTGTTTTTAGAGTTAAAGTGCGAGAAAACAATTTCAGTTCTTTCAATACTTGGGTGGCGAAAGCCAGGGTACATTTTTTGGCTAGGCTTGTATGGGCCGTAGGGTCGATAGCCTAGTACCTACCTATGAACCTGTATCAGTCAATGATGTTTTCTGTGCCAGAATAAAACTTAAACCCTTATTCAAAAGGGATACCTGTGCTGCAGTTAGTTCAAAGCTGGATAAATTGATTACCAGGTCTTGTGATTCTTGCTCCGTGTAGTCATTGTGTTTGAATGTGTTCCTCGTTCCTTCTGTTGTCGTATTCTGCCTTTCAGATTCCTGCTGTTTGATCTCTCCCTTATCGGTAACGCTTTCTTCAATACAAAGGGTAGAATGGAGGTTTGTGTTGTCTGAGAAGTGGATACAGCCTCATTGTTACTGTTTCCATTGCCTGTATCCATTTTTGTTTGAGCTGACGCTGAAGCTTCATTCATACTGGCGCCATTTTTAAAAGTAGGATGCTCAGTGTATTCTGCTCCGACGTTGACGTCAGCAGTACTTTCAGGGTCTCTAGTTAAAGTGACAATGTCACTTTGATCTAATGTTTTAAAAGCATTGGATAAAGTAGTGTTTCTCTGAATTCTCAATATTAAAAGCTGTTCTCCTTGGCCATGAAAAAACTTCTTTACGCTGGAAGTCATTAAGGTCACGTTGTAGTTTCCTCATTTTTATGTTTTGTAACCTTTTATCATAGCCCTGTATATTATCAGCCAGATCATCCAGTCTGCTGCATAAAACCTCAGTAGAAAAGCTATTGACAAGTTGACTCTGTAGTTTCTCTATATCATCTGCTAGATCTTTCTCATATTTGTTTAAAATGTTCAATTAGTAGATGCATATAGTCATAACTCAGCTGAAGGTTTAAATTCTGCCATTTTTGTAAGAGATCAGATCTGGATATGTTTCTCCGTATGTAGGCATATTTAGTACCCTTAAGCCTCTAGGTACTATTTTGTACTTCAGCGATGCCTCCAAATGGAACCTCTGCCATTGTAGTCTCTTAAAGCTATACATTTTATTCTCTAAGTCCCTGTGAATTTTTTATGAGTGTCATATAGTCAGTTAGTTCTTTGTCATTAGCTGGAAAAACTGGATTCTGCATCAGAGGGTTAACTTCCATGCATAAAAGTCCAGTAAGGCGTTCATGTTGATTCCTTCTAAGCCCAGTAGTATAACTACCTTCAGCTATGTTCCAGTCAAAAACCACTTGAAAAATGTAGAATGAAAAAGGCCCAGTTGAAAAACAATCACTTCACTGTATTTACTAAAGATATATAAAACAGTGCAATAAACTTCTCTGTGTGGAAGATTTTCAATCCAAATATATCTAGTTAATCACTGTATATTAATCAGATCAGAGAATGGTAGTAGAGGTAGCGAACTTAAACTCATCCCAAGTCAAATATAATTAAAAATATATAATTTGAAATATTATACAGAATTACAAAGGATTCGAAAGTAATCCAAGTAGGGTAGGCAATCTATTTCCACTCGAAAATCATACACTTTTTATCAGCCAAGGGAGTGGTTTATTGTGCTGTACAACAAAGCGTTACTGGTATACATGTTAAATTCACATCCCTTCCCCCATCAGTGTGACATTCGAGCTGGTCCTGCCCTACTTAGTAGCTGTCATAATAAAACTTTTATGTACTTTAAATTAATAATGATGTGGCACCTCTTATTTAACCAGATTATTAAGTCTGTCATTTTATCCCAGGCAATATACTATATGGCTGGAAATATATAGACCACTTGGCAGGAAATATATAGACCATTTGGCAATCTAAAAATATAAATAAATTATATATAATATATATTTATTAATTATATATAGACATACATACACTTTACATGCAAAAAAATCCATTGTAAAAATCATATTCTGTTTCTATAATGAGAAGTTATGTACCTACCATAACGTTCCATGTTAGTTGCCTTCTCGCCTTCTTTCTTGCTGGATGGGTTCGGAGCAGACCCTCGGCTCCAACTCGGCCTATACTAAAGCTCGAGAGCTATTTATACCGGCTCGAGGCTACCCTATATCCCACAATGCTAGGCGCTAACTACCCAGATCTCGTTTGATAGCTGAAACCATAGCAGTTCCAATCTCCAAAATAAGGAGAAGAGGAAACCTTATTCGTAAGTCACCTAGACCTATAGCTACCAATAAGGATAGCCAAGGGGGCCAATACTGAGGCAGGAAAAAGATCCCCAAGGATCCTTAGGTCTGTCCAGGCTAGGGGGATGGGGGGGTGGGACGCAAGAAAGAAGGCGAGAAGAAGACAACTAACATGGAACGTTATGGTAGGTACATAACTTCTCAATGTTAAGTTGTCAATCTCGCCTTCATTCTTGCCGGATGGGACTGCGCCCCTAGCACCTTCACCCTGGGTGACTCATCGGAACAGACTCTTGAGAATGGTGGAGCCAAGATTAGCCCGGCTTCGGGAGGCCATGTCTAATTTGTAATGAGAGATAAAGGTATGAGGAGAGGCCCAAGTGGCTGTCGCACAAATGGAATCTATTGGTAATCTAGCCTGAAAAGCTATTGACGCAGCTAATGCTCTAGTTGAGTGAGCCCTGGGCCTTGACAGTAGCTTTTGGCGTCTGAGGTCATAGATGAAATTAATCACAGAGACCAGTCATCTAGAAAGGGTTACTTTGGAAACTGGAAGGCCTTTCTTCCCTGCTGCATAAGATAGGAAGAGCTGCTCAGATTTCCTAGCTTGCTTTGTTCTATCCAGATAGTAACGGAGCCGACGATGAACGTCCAGAAAATGCAGCTTTTGTTCCGCTCTGTTGGAATAGTTGGGGAAGAAAACTGGGAGATCGATAGCCTGATTTAGATTCGCCTCAGAAGAAACCTTGGGTAAAAAGGACGGGTTAGTCATGAGGGACACTGTCTTTATGGAAAACTAGATAAGGTGGACGAATGCAAAGGGCATGAAGTTCTGATACTCTTCTTGCAGATGTTATGGCGACTAGAAAAAGAGTCTTCCAAGAGAGCAATTTCAAGGAGCAGGAAGCCGCAGGTTCAAAGGGGGGAAGAATCAACGAAGTTAGAACCAAATTTAAGTCCCACTGCGGTGGGGGGGGGGGGTCTCTGATTGGGGGCTTAAGCAAAAAGATACCTTTAAGAAAGGTTTTACAAAGCTTATGGGACATGATACTGGAGTCCGAAAAGCCTACATGAAAGTTCGAAATAGTCGCTAACTGTACTCTGATGGTAGAAGAAGACCCTGAAAGAAACAGTTCGGCTAGGAAGTCTAGGACTGATTGGATAGGGGCAGTAAAAGGATCTATATTTCTAGCTCCTGCCCAGAAGGAAAAACGCTTCCACTTGCTAGCATAAATCCTTCTGGTAGATGACTTTAGGGAAGCTATAAGTATGTCACGCACAGAATGGGAAATAAGGGGAAGCCTGGCTAGGGTTGGAATTGGAGCAACCAAGCTGTGAGGTTGAGAGATTGGAGGGAGTGGTGCAGCTGTCCCGACTGATGGGTCAAGAGATCTGGCACTGGATCCAGACGCCAGGGCTGCCCCAAGAGGTAACTATGCAGGAACGGAAACCATATCTGTCGAGGCCAGTAAGGAGCAATGAGGATTATGGTGGCTCTCACGGTGGCAGCTTTCTGAATCAATTGAGTGATTAATGGAAAGGGGGGAAAGGCATACAGAAGTCCCCGGGCCAATCGTGGACTAGAGCGTCTCTGGGGGGGTGGCCAGGAAGAGGGAAGAGAGTGAAGAAGTCATGGCACTTGCTGCTTTGAGGTGTTGCAAAAAGATCGCAGCAAGGTCGACCCCATTTCTGAAAAATTTCTTCCACTACTGCTTGTTTGAGAGACCACTCGTGTGGCATGAGAATGGCTCTGCTCAACCTGTCCGCTATGATGTTGGACTTTCCGGGGATGTGCGTTGCTATCAGAAACCGCTGAGAGGAGATTGCCCACTGCCAAAGTCTGAGTGCCTCTCGACATAAGGGATAGGACTTGGTTCCGCCCTGCTTGTGGATGTACCACACTACGGACATATTGTCCATCTGAACTGCAATAGTCCCGATGGGAAGAGAGTCCTGAAGGGCTTGCAACGCTAAAAGTACTGCTCTCATCTCCAAGACATTTATGTGCAGGTGGCACTCGAAAGGTTGCCATGTGCCCTGGACAGTCCTGCCCTGAAAATGCCCCCCCCCCACCCGATCAGGGAGGCATCCGTTGTCACCGTGGCGACAGGGGGAGAAGGAACAAATGGTCTGCCCTGAAGGACTTGAGGGGAGACCATCCACCAAGAAAGGTGTTTCTTGCAAGACAGGGTTATTAAAATGTTGTGTGACATTGGAAGCTGTTGAAAGGACCACTGGGAAAAAAGTATCCACTGAAGGATCCGCATATGAAAGCGAGCTAGGGGAAGTAGAGTAATGGCTGCCGCCATGAGATCTAATACCTTCAGGACAAACCTCGCCTGGATTTTGTTGTTCTGAAGAAGGATGTGAACATGCCTGAGAATATCTAGAACTCTTTGCTCGGTTAGTTTTGCGGACAGCCGGACTGTGTCCAAGGTGGCACCTATGAAGGTAATAGACTGACAAGGCGACAAGGCAGACTTTTCGAAATTTATGGAGATACCTAGCCCTTTGCAAGTATGAATGGTGTAATCTCTGGAGAGGAGAAGCTGACGCCTGGTGATGGCAGTGAGGAGCCAGTCGTCTAGGTATGGAAACACCTGGAATCATTGACGCCTCAGATGAGCCCTAACTGCTGCCATGCATTTGGTGAACACTCGGGGGGCTGTAGTGAGACCAAAGGGCACGGCTCTGAACTGATAGTTACTGGCTCACAGCCGGAAGAGGGGAAACCTCCTGGAGCGCCTGTGCATCTTGATGTGGTAGTACACATCCTGAAGGTCTACTGAGCACATCCAATCGTCCTGACCCAGAAAGGGTAGAATAGACTGTAGCGTGACCATCCGGAACTTTGTTCTTCTTACAGACTTGTTTAGTCTGCTGAGATCCAATATTGGTCTCCAGTCCCCTGTCTTTATTGGTACCAAAAAGAACTTGGAGTAGATTCAGGATCCTTGTTGGTCTGCTGGGACTGGCTGGATGGCTCTTTTTGTTAGCAGTTTTGATATTTCTAGTACTGCTTGTTCCCTTAGACTGGGTGGAACGTCTGGGAGGGGTCCTTTTGGCTGAGTTGGGGTGTGGATAAAAGGAATTTTGTAACCCTCGGATATAAATAAACTGTACCCATTTGTCTTGGGTGAGTGAAAGCCAGGCTTCTGGGTACAGTGATAACCTTCCCCCGACTGCCTCCGAAGGCGGACAGTCGGGCAGCTTCTCAGGGATGCTGGAAGGGTTTGTCAGAAAGAGACTCTCTGCTACCCTGATTTTGCGGACCTCCTCTGCCCCTAGGGCGGTGTCTGTTATTGTCCCCCCCCTACCTCTAGAGGGGAACTGACCTCTTGCGTCAGGCACGACCTCTTGTGGTTTACGGAACGACATTTTCCCACCCTTCTGACCCTTCGGGTATGGTCTAGACGGGGTGGAAAAACGGACTCCCATGGCAGAGAGAGTCTTGCCTTCTTGCTCGCATCGGGTCAAAGTATCCTTCACCTGAGGTCCAAACAAAGCTGAACCGTCAAAGGGGGAGTTTGTGAAGGACACCTTAAAGGGGTCTGCAAAGTTACAAAGCCGCATCCAGGCGTGACGCCGTAAGGCCAAGCCTGTGCCTGCAGCCCTACTGGCCCCATCGGCCGCAAAGAAAATAAGCCACATGGAGGAGTTGACAATGGAATTCAGCGTTGCCAGCTGGGCGTTTATTTTGTCCTGAGACCCCGCAGCTGTTGGATCCTGTAAGACCTCACCCACTTCTTTGAGCATGTCTCTTTGAAGGCGGGTGAAGTGGCACAGATAATTCAGCGACCGCATGACAAAGGTCGCTGAAGAAAACATCCGCTTGCCGTACCTATCCATAGTCCTAGACTCCTTGTTAGGAGGATGGACAAGTACCGAAGGATCAGCCAGTTCCTTCTTAGTGGCTGCAGCCACCACCATGGTGTCAACCGGGACACCCTTAGCTAAAAACTGTTTGTCCGAAGGGGCTGTTATGAATTTTGAAGGCCTCCGTGGGGTAGGTTCCATTGTATCAGGGGCCGTACACGCCTTCCGCGCCACCACTTCCATGAGGGGGGGGTCAAAGGGCGGAGACACCCAGGAGGTGGAAGGGCGAGAGCCAAACGCCTCTAGGTAAACTGACTCGTCCTCGGAAGGATTAAGGGTAGACCAGTTCTCCCTCTGCTTCAGGATCTCAAGGATGTCTGAAAAGGAGACATCCTCAGAGGGGGACCATGGGGACCCTTCTGACTCATCCAAGTCGGTGTCCGATGTAATGGACTCAGGGGAGTCCACATGCTTCCTCTTACATTTCCTCTTCTGAGGGGGTTCCCCTGACGGATCAGGGGAAACCTCGGAAGAGGAGGATATTCCCAATGGGGAAACCTGAGGCGTTGGATCTCTACGGTCAGGAAGGAGAGGGTGGGTAGAGACCGCAGCAGGCACTACAGAGGGAGGAGCTGAGGGAGCCAACCGTGGAGCAGGCAAAGGGGCCAGCACGCTCCTCATGACTTCGAAGGCGCCCCTATCAGGCAGGGTAGAAGGTCCCCACTCCGAAGAGATAAGGACCCCTCCCGGCACCGAGAGGGATGGCTCCTAAGCCAATGTCGGGGCCGAAATTACCAGCGCCGAAGCTCCAAGAGGGAGAATGGGGTCGGACAGGGGTCCAATGCCACTCGCCCCCTCTGAGCCAATGAGGAAGTCCATGCCCCCCGGATCCCTCCAAGGATGGGACCATGGAAGAGACCGGAGCAGACGGAGCCAAAAGGTGAGGTATCGGCTCAGACGTGTCGACGGCCATGGCTCCCACAAGCTCCGGCTCCGAACTCAGAGGAAGAGTCAGAGGAGGAATCGAAGATGGGGTGGGAATAGCCACTGTCTGTTGAGAAGGGCTATGGAGCATCTGGGCTAGAGCCCGAGACTTAAGAAGTCTACTAACCACCCTCTCGAGGTCATGGTCCGAGAGCCAGGAAGACCTAGAGGAATGGGTTCGATGGCTCCGCTCCGAGAGTAAGGGAAACCTCGGAGCAGAGTGAACAGATTCCAAGGACGGAGACCTGGACCGTTTACGGCTAACAGATAGCGCAGACACCACTATCGGCGCAGACCGAGTCCTAGAATCATCGGCTCCAGCTCGAGCCGATGTAGAAGACTGAATTTGAGAAACGTTGACTCCAGCCGGAGCCGATGAGGAAGACTGTGTCTTGGAAACATCGGCTCCAGCCGGAGCCGCTGAAGCAGCAGTCAGAGCACCACCAGTCGAAGGCTCTGAACACGGAGCCGACGGCTTAGATGGCTTCGAAGGCTTCCCCGACGATGACTTGGTCGGGGAACCTTCAGGCTTTAATAAGCCCCTCAAAATTAACTTATTTCTGCGTTCCTGCAGGACTCGGACTGAACGCATGACAGACAGAACAAGAGTCCTGCAGGTGCAGAGGGCCCAGGCAATAAACACAAGAAGTGTGACCGTCTGTCAGCGACATTTTCTGACAGCACGAGTCACACTTCTTGAAGCATGAGACCCTGGTGTCTTTAGACATCCTAAAAAGTACAAAAAATATACAAACACACACACACACCCTTTAACACAAGCTAAGTCAGTCACACAACAATTTAAACTGACAAGTTAAAGAAAGAGGAATAGGCCCAAAGGCCTAACCTTCTAACCAAAAAAGGGGTTAGAATTAAGGGATTAAAAGGGACCGGAAGGGAGATTAGCTATGAAGGGAAGCTAATGGGATGGTCGCTAACAAAAAACTAATTGAAAATCTGACTAAAGGGGAGAAATTCAAGAATTATAAAATCTAACCTGCAGAGCCAGTAATAAACGCACCTCACAGCTGTAAGCGGAAAACGAGATCTGGGTAGTTAGCGCCTAGCATTGTGGGATATAGGGTAGCCTCGAGCCAGTATAAATAGCTCTCGAGCTTTAATATAAGCAGAGTCGGAGCCGAGGGTCGGCTCCGAACCCATCCAGCAAGAATGAAGGCGAGATTAACATCCTATCGTTAACAAAGATCACTTTCGTCCTTCTAGACTTCTTCAGGTCTGTGTACAAGAACCCTAAAAACTACGTACAAAAATATTATTGTATAATTAGTATTGTTATTACACATCATTTTGAATAAAGTGGAAAAGAAAGAATATAGGACTAAAACAAAATATACACAAATTAAATCCGATTATCAAGGTATTTAAAACCAACTGGAAGAAAAAAATAAAATAAAATAAAATCAGTCATGTAAACAATGTGGCAATTTTCTAAGTTCCAGTACACTTAAGTGAGCAGTAGTAGTTTAGTCCAGGCTTCCCAAGAGAGTTCAGCTTTAATTGCCACACAAGTTCACGTTTCTCCAACATATTTGGGATGCCCCCTTCAAGGTCACCCATGTCTATGCGATCGAATATCTGGAATTTAAAACCTGCGTGTCTTATGAAGCAAGGTGTTTGGCTAGTGAATTATTTTTACATCCAGAGCAGATTTCAGAGGACAATGAAATCCTGTGCTTAAGTTTATTTACAGTCTTGCCCACATAAAATGCATCACAGTTATTGCACTGTGCCCTGTAAATTACTTCAGTCACCCCCTGCACTAGTCTTAATGATTTTATTTAAATAAAGGCAATAAAAACTATCACCTTGGTGTATAAATGTACAATTAGCTTTGCATATTTTATAGTGTTTCTCTTGTATAGTCTAGGTTTAAATTCAACAAAACTTCTAATGTTCCTGTAAACAAAGGATGAGGCTTCACTAAGATGTTAATGAGAAAAGGGTTTCCTGTGACCTTGGATTATCACAGTATCAAAAATGTTATTGAAGAAAACTGGGCCACAGTGTATGTCAGGATACAGCTATTTTTCCATTTGTTATTCTCTGTGGAACTTAACATTCTCCTACTGGGAAGGTTGAGTGAAGGTGCTTCAGTCCTTTTCAGTTCTATAATAGGTTCCAGGATGTTTTTTTAACATCAGACTTTCATAGCCTCTCACTAGAAAATTCTACAAGTTGTTCAGGTTTCTCAAAAATGGTTCCATATCTGTGATAATTCCAGCTAATCTATAGCCCTGTGATTTCACCACATTGTTTTTTGCAGGCTGCAGACTTTTAAATGTGGAGTAATAAGTTAACCCTTGTTAGCTTTCTGAATACAGCAGTGGTGATTTTGTTAATGTTGGTGTCCTTGGAAATTGGCTTATCTAAGAAAGTTGTTGAAGTATAGCTATGGGGTTGAAGTATAGCTATGGGAAGAGGTAAACTTCAGGAGGGGGATGTTTGATTGATATCATCATCTTCTTTCGGCTGTTCCCGTTAGGGGTTGCCACAGCGGATCATGTGTTTCCATTTCTTCCTGTCCTCTGCATCGTGCTCCGTCCCACCAACCACCTGCATGTCGTCTCTCACCACATCTATAAACCTTATCATAGGCCTTCCTCTTTTCCCGTTACCTGTAGCTTCATCCTTAGCATCTTTTTCACCAATATACTCAGCATCCCTCAGCACATGTCCAAACCAACGTAATCTTGCCTCTCTGGCTTTGTCTCCAAACCTTCCAACCTAGGCTGACCCTCTAATATACTACTCCTAATCCTATCCACCCTCGTCACACCCAGTGCAAATCTTAACATCTTTAACTCTGCCACATCCAGCTCAAAACTCCTGCCTTTTTGTCAATGCCACTGTCTCCAACCCATATAACATAGCATAGCTGGTCTCACTACCCTCTTGTAGACCTTCCCTTTCACTCTTACTGGTACTCGTCTGTCACAAATCACTCCTGATACTCTTCTCCACCCACTCCATCCTGCCTGTACTTTCTTCTTCACCTCTCTTCCACACTCACCATTACTCTGAACTATTGATCCCAAGTACTTAAACTCATCCACCTTCGCCACCTCTCCTCCTTCCATCCTCACCATTCCTCTATCCTCCCTCTTTCACACACATATATTCCGTCTTAGTCCTGCTGACCTTCATTCCTCTTCTGTCTAGACCTCATCTCCATCTCTCCAGGGTCTCCTTCACCTGTTCCCTTCTCTCACTACAGATCACAATGTCATCTGCAAATATCATAGCTAACGGGGAGTCCTGTCTAATCTAGTCCGTCAACCTGTCCATCACCATTGCAAATAAGAAAGGGCTCAGAGCGGATCCTTGATGTAATCCCAATTCCACCTTAAACGCATCCGTCACTCCCACCGCAGACCTCACCGCTGTCACACTACCCTTGTACATATCCTGTTCCACTCTTACATACTTCTCTGACACTCCCGATTTCCTCATACAATACCACAACTCCTCTCTAGGCACCCTGTCATATGCTTTCTTCAAGTCTACAACACAATGCAACTCCTTCTGACCTTCTCTGTACTTCATCAACACTCTCAAAGCAAACATCGCATCTGTAGTGCTCTTTCCCGGCATGAAACCATACTGATCACTAATCATCAAGTACCTTCTTAACCTAGCTTCCACTACTCTCTCATAACTTCATGCTGTGACTGATCAATTTAATCCCTCTGTAGTTACTACAGCTCTGCACATCACCCTTATTCTTAAAAATCGGTACCAAAACACTTTCTTCATTCCTCAGGCATCTTCTCACTTTCCAAGATTTAATTAAACAATCTGGTTAGAAACTCCACTGCCATTTCACCTAAACACCTCCATGCTTCCACAGGTATGTCATCTGGACCAACAGCCTTTCCATTCTTCATCCTCTTCATAGCTATCCTTACTTCCTCCTTGTTAATCCATTTCACTTCACGATTCACTATCACCACATCATCCAACCTTCTCTCCCTCTCATTCTCTTCATTCAAAGTACTCTTTCCATCTGCTCGACAAACTCTCCTCGCTTGTGAGTATGTTTCCCTCATTATCCTTTATCACCTTTACCTGCTGCACATCTTTCCTAGCTCGGTCCCTCTGTCTAGCCAATCAGTACAGGTCCTTTTCTCCCTCCTTAGTGTTCAACCTTTCATACAACTCTACATATTCCTTATCCTTAGCCTTCGCTACCTCTCTCTTTGCCATGCACCTCATCTCCTTATACTCCTGTCTACTTTCTTAATCTCTCTGACAATCCCACTTCTTCCTTGTCAACCTCTTTCTCTGTATACTCTCCTGTAATTCCTCATTCCACCACCATGTCTCCTTGTCGTCCTTCCTCTGTCCAGATGTCATACCAAGCACCTTTGTAAGTGATAAAATCTCCAAGCTGCAAGGTGTCACCTTCCCACACAACAGAGATGTCATCAATATAACGAAAATACATATGATATGCTCCATGTAGTCTGTGTTGTTTAACACAAAGTCCTCCTCCAGCTTGCTCAGGGCTATGTTAGCTATGCTGTGAGTCATGGCAGCCCCCAATACTATACCAGTTTTTTTGTTTGTAGTGTTTGCCATTGAAAGTAAAGTAAAGGAATTAACGCCCAGTACAAAATTAATGAGCTTGCAGTTGTACCTGTGTACCTTGATTATGTTTCTTAAGAGATTCCATAGCTGCTGTTATACAATGATTGTTGAAATTAAAGGGGAATTAGAAAAAGAAATTTTTTTTATTTGTCCCCAGATTTCTTTTTCTCTTTCATGTTATACAATAATTGTGGGAGCACTGTGTACAAGGATGTCGATAGTTAATAAAATACGGTCAGCTTCCACTGTAATGTTTTTTTATTTTCCTCAAAAAATCCACTGAATCTCTTATGTAGGACTTATTATTTTCTGCTAAAGGTTTCAGCAAGTAATCAAGCTAAATTGCTGTGGCTTTAGTAAAAGAACCTCCACTTGCTACCACCAGTCTATAAGTTGGGCCTTCTCTGTTCTTGTGTGGCTTTGGTATTCCAAAAAAGTAAGATAAACGTGGGCATGGGCTCCATAAAAAAATAAAATAGTTTTTTCCACTTTATTTAAAATGTGTAATAACAATACTAACGAATTATACAATAATATTTTTGTAGATAGTTTTTAGGGTTCTTGTACACAGACCTGAAGAAGTCTAGAAGGACGAAAGCGATCATTGTTAACAATAGATTATGGAAATAGAACAGGATTGTTGCAATAGATTTGTTTTGCATGCAAATTGTGTATGTATATATTTATATATTTTTATAGGTTCATACTAGGCTATCTGCCCTAGGGCATTTATAAGCCTAGCCAGAGTGTGTTTGGCTTTCGCCACCCATTTTAAATTAATTTTGCTATGCCCTTTTTCGAGGTACAGAAGTGATACCCGGGGTAAACCTACAATCTCCCATCCACTCATCAAGATTCCTCTTGAAGAGAGTCAATGAAGGACTCTGCCTAACCTGGACTGGGACTTTATTCCAGAGTGAAGGGAGCCTCTGGGTTATGAATTTGTCCCTCCAGCATGTCCTATCTATTTCAGTGCTGAAGTCTCCTGAGCGCGTAGCTTGATGGGATTTGGATTTTCTGAAGTGCAGCATGTCCATTAATTCCGGGTTGGACATGGCTTTATACGTCAGGCACAGATCGCCTCTGAGCAGGCGGTATGCCACTGAGTACAGCTGGAGTTTCTTTAACCGGGCAGCATATGGCATCTGTTTGAGCCCTTTGATCCTCTTGGTGAGGTACTTTTGGGGTCTTTCCAGTTGCTGCAGGTATCTGGTAAGGTACATCCCAAAAGGGGCATTGTACTCAATTATTGGCCTGATGAGGGATGAGTAAAGAGGCACGATGACCTCCCCTGATCTAGATGTGAATCCCTTCATGATTAGGTGGGCTATATAAAATGTTTTTCTAACCACTTTGGCCACGTGGTTGTCAAATGAGAGAATTGCCATCAACTTGGGTCCCAGGTTCCCCAATTACTTCTTCTGTACTTAATGGATTACCACCTACGTGGTAATTTGTGGGCACTTTGCTTTTGCCAAAGGGGATGACTATACACTTTTTGGCGTTTAGCTTGAGGCCATGGCTCTGGCACCAGTTGTCTGTTTCTATGAGGCCCTTTTGGAGGATGCTTGTGTCAGCTGGAGAGTCTATTATGGCACCCAGTTTGCAGTCATCTGCGAACTTGGTCAGCCAAAGTCCTTCCGTGTTGGCCTGTACCTCCGAGAAATATATACCGAACAAGAGGTGTCCCAGGATGAGCCTTGTGGGATGCCACTTGTAACTGACTTGGAGTCTGACATGGCTCCAGCAATTTTAACCATGTGGGTTCTGTCCTTGAGCCAGTTTGCAACCCATCTAGTGACATAGGGGTTTATATTTAAGCTGGTGAGCTTATCTATAACGCCCAAGTGGGGTATTGTATCGAAGGCTTTTGCGAGGTCCAGGTAGGCTGTGTGGACCACCTTCCCCTCGTCAATGGCCTTGGTGACTGTTTCAAAGAAAATCGACCAGGTTTAAGAGGCAGGATATGCCCTTAAAGCCGAACTGGGTAGGATCCAGTGTCTGTAGGTCCCCAATATCTTTATTTATGAGGTCCACGATGATCCTTTCCATAGCTTTGCAGACCAAGCTAGTCAGGCTTATGGGACGATAGTTTCCAGGATCCGTTGAGGCACGACCTTTGTGGAGAGGGACCACTGTTACTGTACGCCACTCTTTGGGTACATATCCTGTAGTAAGGCTGAGATTGAACAGTAGTTTTATGTTTGGGTTTAGCTCTTCTTGGAGTTCATGTAGGACGCAGCCTGGGACACCGTCTGGTCCCACTGATAATGTGTTTTTTGCTTTGGAGAGGGTGGCTCTTACCTGAGCATCTGAGATGTCAGGGGGGCTGCACTCTGCTGGGATAGATATTTGCCCTTTTGGTGGGGGGGGCGGAGTTTGCGCTGAACCTGTCAGCTAGGATGTTGGCAATGTCTGTGGGTTTGGTGTATTTTTTTGTCATTTTGGACTAATTCTGAGCATATCTGGGAATTCCCACCCAGGTTCCTAACATAACTAAAGAAAGCCTTGAGATTATCCTTAGTGTCCTGTGCAATTTCTCTCTCGAAACTGTCCTTAGACGATTTTATGAGTGCCTGTAGTTTTATGCTAATACTGATCAGAGATGCCTTCCTTTTTTGGGATTTTGCTCTATCATGTAGTAGCTTCCTCCTATTGTATAGTTCGTTTAAGGTTGGGGTCCACCAGACAGGACATCTGCCTTTGGAGGATTGGGTCTTGGTTTCATTTGAGATTGCATGATCCATGCATTCCTGAAGGTGTTCATAGAATGCGTTTATAAAGGATTCTGCGGTCTGGGCCGTATTTTCCACAGGCCCAGGGGCTTTGAAGGATTCCACCTCGGTTTTGAGGAGTGTGAAATTTGCTTTAGAGAAGTTTTTCACTGTGGTTTTCTGGGCAGGGGGTGGGGTCGGGATGTGAATATCCAGCGAGATTAGTTTATGGTCTTATCTTACCAGTGAGAGATACACTTCTGGTCTGGAGCACAGAGTCCCCATGTTGGTGATGATCAAGTCCAGTATGTTTTCCCCTCTTGTGGGAGTGGTAACAAGTTGTTCCATAGCATTTAAGTTTATAAATTCTAGGAACCTTTGGGCTAGGGTGTTGGAGCTAGAGTAATGCTCCCAGTTTATGTTTGGGTAGTTGAAGTCGCCCAATATAATGGTGTTTGGAGAGACCTTCATATTTTCCAGTGTTCTCAGGAAGGCCGAGTGGGGTTCCTGGGTTTGGGAGGGTGGTCTGTAGCAGGCTATAAACTGGAAGGCAGTTTTACCCACTGGTTGCACATGGATAGTCTCTGATGCTTCGTGCTGTGCCACCAACCTGGAGGTGTGGGTATCTTTGACGAATATTGATCCTCCCCCTCCTTTTGTGGTTCGGTCCAAGTTTTGGGGCCGAAAAGCATGGTATGAGGTATAACCGGGTAGTGCTGGGGTGCTCTCGGAAGCCTTGAACCAGGTTTCTGTTATTGCACAGATATCGATGTTCTCCATGCTAAGGAGAGTTTCGAGTGCGTGCATCTTGATGTTTAGACTTCTGGCGTTGAGTAGCATTACTCAGTTTCTTATCCCTTGTGATACCTATGGAGGTGGGTTTGTCTTTTGAGCCTTGCCTAAAAAAGGCACTATGGGGGTAGCAAGAGCCTTTGCCAATATCCGAAAGCCCAGGGTAACAGGTGCAAGCCGTTCCTAGCGAAGCATCGTGGCTTGTCGAGCATGTCATCCCAGGCATGTCATCCCAGGCTGACTGGCATTGGATCCCCTCTGAATGACACCAATACTTAAGCCAATTGTTGAAACTGATCATCTTGTCTTCATATTGTGGCATCATTCTTGGTGAGGGTAAGATGCTAATCAAGGTCAGGGTCATACTGGCCTGGGCTACATGCTCAGAGAGCTCCTCTATGTCTCTTTTCATGTAGTCCAGGGAGGTAAGTCTCAGGTCATTCACACCAACATGGACAATGACTGAGTCACATTTGTACTTGCCTTGGAGTGACCCGAGTGCTTGTGTTATGTGGCGGATCCTAGCGCTCGACAGGCAGCTCACCGTGACCTTCTTGTTCAGCCTGGTGAACGGGACGTCAGTGTGCCTAACAATAGAGTCACCTATTACAAGTGTATCAGGTGTGTTGTTTAGCCTTAAGGGCTGTGACTGTTCGGCATCCTGGCTTTGTGAGCTATGTGTTGCACGCGTTTTGTTTTGGGGTAGCGGTTGCTTGGGTGTCTGCTTTGGAGGTCTCTGCTGCTTAGGCAGATTTTTATTTAGAGCCTCCAAGTATGTTTGTGTGTGTTTATGTGTTTGGTTTGCTGTCGTGGTAGGTCTATGTGAGACTGGAACTGTAGTGAGTGTGGTTTCCTTCTCCTCCTGACTGGTTACGCCAGTACTGAGTAAAGAGAGCTTAGCCTCCAGTTTGGCTATATGGTTCCATCTCTCACATGTGTTGGAATTTGTTGGGAGGAGGACAGGGTTGTCTGTGTACATGAGGCAGTTGTAACATTGCCTCAATATTCCCAGATTCACAAACTGGACCGGAGAGGAGATTGACAACTGACCTTTGGACATGCTAGAATAGTATTGGGAATTCCTTTATAATTGAAAAAAGGGCCAATGGGGAACAAGGTACTCAAGGGGAGTTTGTGAGGGTTTAGTGCTTTTAATTTTTTAGTGCTGACTTAGTGAGCAAGTGCCAGGTAAATGCAATGCGTTACAGGTAACTTAAATGCAAAAACGACAAACAGTAACTTTCTTTCAAGTGAAACATGGAAATAAGTACAGTAAGCAATGCAGATATCACTAGGGATCCACCGAAGCGCTGAAAAGCCGCATTTTAGGTGGAATTAGCGTTTCAGGGAAATAACAAGCAAACAAACAACAAGCATACAAACAAAGCTAGATTCAGCAGGCCTGGGTCTAGTCTATGCTACAGCAAACAAGGTGTACCAATTTCAGTAAGAAAAACAGTTCAAATATGCAGGCACTATAAGCCTTTAACCAGAAATTCCCAGCTCAGAAGGGCAGAGTCCAGCCTCTCCTCCCACAAGAGTGCAGACCACGAACCTTCTTAATGTAAAATAACTGGCCTGAAGCCAAGTGCTTAAACCAGAACCAATACACTTTTAGAATAACAGACACTGAGCCCTCAATTAGCAGTTCCCAACTTAGAAGGATGTAAGCTACCTGTCCTGCCACCACAGTGCAGGCCACAAACCTTCCTAATGTAAAACAACTGGTCTGAAGCCCAAGTGCTTAATCCAAAAGACTTAGAATGACAGCTACACTTTAATCAAGTTACTACCAAGCAGTAATAAATAAAATTAGATTGCCAAATGGTCTAAGGTTTATATATTTCCAGCCATTAGTATATTTCAAGTTACTACCAAGCAGTAATAAAGATTGCCAAATGGTCTAAGGTTTATATATTTCAAGTTACTACCAAGCAGTAATAAATAAAATTAGATTGCCAAATGGTCTAAGGTTTATATATTTCCAGCCATTAGTATATTGTCTTGGATAAAATCACAGACTTAATAATCTGGCTTAATAAGAGGTACATCATTATTAACTTTATTTACAAGTACATAAAAGTTTTATTATGACAGCTACTAAGTAGGGCAGGACCAGCTCAAATGTCACACTGATGGGGAAGGAATGTGAATTTAACATGTATACCGATAACACTTTTTTTTTTTTTTTTTACAGCACAATAAACCCCTCCCTTGCCCGATAAAAAGTATATATATTTATTTATTTTATTTTACATTTGTTAACCGGGAGAGTCCAACTGGATAAATGTCCATTTTTTTGTGGAGGCCTGGGGAGAAAAGCTCCAGAGCAGTAAAATCATTAACAAGAGAAAGACATGTTAACCAAAAGGTTCATTAAACAATATATAGAATACACAATCTTTATACTTCTTATAGAAGTATAGTAAATATAAGATAATGAGTTAACCACAGAGTATATTTGCCAACATTCACAGGCTACATTAATATATACGTTATAGAGGTGTTTAACAGCAAGTACAGCAAGAAGATAGAGTAGATAACTTCCATAACTCATTTCAACACATGAGAGACATGCTATGTCCTTTTAGTTTATTTACAGTGTTTAGTAAAACTATTACCCCATGCATACATTACAAAAGCAGTGGATAAGCTGTTACTCTAGTTGCTGGAAACACATATGAGTTACTATCCAGGGGTAGTACACGTACATAATCTGAGATTCAGGAAGTGTGTTTTGAGTAGTCTTCATAGTTAGAAAGTCTGAGAGGAAATTATTATTTTTCTTCACTTGGATCGCTCGTCTGTGTACTTAATAAAGGATTTTCAACAGGAAACAGACTGCCTACCCTACTTGGATTACTTTCGAATACTTAGTCATTCTATATAATATTTCAAATTCTATATTTTTTTTTATTACTTTTTGACTTAGGACAAGTTTACGTTCACTACCTCTACTACCACTACCTGATTAATATACAGTGGTTACTAGATATATATATGGATTGAAAATCTTCCACAAAAATAAGATGCAAGGCGATCCTATCTCGCCTACATTCTAAACAGATGGGCTCGGAGCAGAGAATCGGCTCCGACTCGGCCGGTACACTAGCACAAAGCCTCTGATTGGCTGGGAAAACCCATATATCCCAGGATGCACTACACCCAAGCCCCCAGATCTCGTTTGCTGCTCCTAGTGCCAAGATATGGTTTCGAGTTGGCTGTGGCTAAGTACCCTATTTTTTTAGTCAAATTTGTTTTTTTTGTGAGCTTTTTCTTAACATTTAACCAAAACAGCTATTTTAATAGCTATCTTTATGTCTGAGTGTGTATTGGTTGTTTTAGCTTAAAGTTAAAATTTCTGTGGTAAATTCCTGGTGTTTGGTGGGCCTTAGCCCTACCTTTAGAGCGTTTAAGTTAGAGCTCTATTCCTTTCCTTTCCTTCCTTCAGTGTGTGTTTTTTGGTCAGAATGTCTGGAAAAGAGCATAGGCCCTCTGGTTTTAAAAAAATGTACCAAGTGTGGGTACAAGATGTCTATCACAGATGGCCATGACATCTGTGTTTACTGTTTAGGTGTCAAGCACTTGCAAGAGTCTTACAGTGTTTGCCATGCCTTTTCCTCCAGGGTCCTCCAAGAGAGAAAAAATAAACTGATTTTAAAAGGCTTAAATCAGGCCTTCTTTTGAAGAGGCTCTTCAGTCTTCAGAGCCTCGTGGTAAGAAGAAAAGGTTCATAGGTTGGTACTAGGCTATCAGCCCTAGGGCCTATACAAGCCTAGCCATAACAATTCCCTGGCTATTTCTTCCCACATTTACTTTCCTGGACCCCTGTCTAGCAGGGCGACTGACGTGATCCCTGGGGTGAATTTCCTTTCTCCCATCCAATCGTCAAGGTTCCTCTTGAAGAGGTCCAAAGAGGCACTCTGCTTGACATGTATGGGCAATCTATTTCAGAGTCTGGGGAGTCTCTGGGTCAGGAACCTATCCCTCCAGCATGTTTTGTTTATTGTGATGACAAGGTTTAGATCCCTGGAGCGTGTAGCTCTGAGGGATTGGGATTTCTTTAAGTGTAGCATGTCCAACAGCTCTGGGTTTGACATGGCCTTGTATGTTAAGCAGAGATCGCCTCCGAGTAGACGATATGCAACAGAGTATAGCTGGAGTTTAAGGCGGTCAGCGTAGGGCATCTGCTTTAGGCCTGTGATTCTTTTAGCGAGATATTTCTGAGGCCTTTCCAGTTGTTGCAGATGTCTTGAGAGGTACATACCAAATGGGGTGTTGTATTCTATAATGGGTCTAATGAGGGATGAGTACAGTGGGACAATGACCTCCTTTTTTCTGGATGAAAAGCCCTTCCTGATGAGGTGTGCCACATAGAAGGATTTCCTGACTGTTGTGGCGATGTGGTTATCGAAGGTGAGACCACTGTCCACCTGTGTCCCTAAGTCTCTTATCACACTTTCTGTGTTTAGTGTACTGCCACCTATATGGTAATTCATGGATACAGGTCGTCGGTTCCGACCAGTCCGTCGGATCTGCCGGCTAAAAGAGGAAAATCTATGTCTTCATCTTTGGCTCCATTGCCCTCGGAGCAGAGAGATGAGAGACCAAGTTCTGCTTCCCCTTCCTTGGTTCCACTGACTTCGGAGCCGATGGAAAGGGGTCCGAAAATAGGATCTCCTCCCTCGGCTCCTAGGGCTTCGGAGCCGAGAGAGAGAGAGGGTCGGCTCCAGGATCTGTTTCATCGGCTCCTACTTTATCGGCTCCGAGGGAGGCTTTGGTGTTCCTCGAGTCTGCCTCGGCTCCAATACTGTTGGAGCTGATTCGGAGCCGAACTCCTACAGTGATACTGGAGCCCATAGAGACAGTTTGTCGAGCCCCTTCTATTTCCTCCAAGTCCTCCAGGCTCTCTGATTCGGACCTGGACAGGGTTGTCCAGAGGCTCCTACAGTCACCGGTCTTTTCTAAATTGCCGTCGGCCCCAGCCCAGTCGGCTCCGGAGCCAGACTTACCTGTACCGTCTCTTCTTCCTTCGACAACCTTAGGGTCGTCGGAGCCGGGGTTTACAGAATCTGGGGAAGTTGTTGGGTCAGTTCCGAGACCCGCTGCTAGTCAGTTGGCACCTACCTCTGCTCCAACCTTCGATACTTTCGACAGGTCCTGGTACTCATGGCTCTTCGGTCGGGCCTGAGGGGGAGTCATTGGGGCTTCTGACCTCGGCTCCTAGTCTCCCTCTTGGTGCTTCAGCGAGGGGGGGCCCAACTCTGGTCAGGGCCTTGGAGAGGGGTCTTTCTACAGACTCCGGTGGACCCACCTTAGAGCCTATGAGGAGTGCGCTGGCCACGTCCCAAGTCACTTCTCCAGAATCTGTAGCTCCTTCCCTGGGCATGGCCACTGGAGCCTCTGTTGCACCCCTGTCCTCGGACAGCGGGGCTCCCAGGCCTGAGGATACCTCCTTGTGTGGTCCCTTAGTTTCGGTTGGGCCTTCAGAGTCCTTGCCTGAGGAGACCCCTAGGAAAAAGATGTGCAAGAGGAAGCACGTGGACTCCCCAGACGAGTCAGTCACCTCAGACACCAATCTGGATGATGTGGAAGGGTCCCCTAAGTCGTCCTCTGACGATGTCTCGTTCTCTGACATACTAGAGATCTTGAGGCAGAGAGGCGACTGGCCTTCCATAGCCCCTTCCGCGGAAGAGTTGGTGTTCCTTAAGGCCTTCGGAGCCCAGCCCTCCGCCTCCTTGGTATCTCCACCCTTCGACGAGTTACTGGACATTATTTGTCGAAGGGTGTGGGAGCACCCTGACTCTGTGGAGCCTGTTCCCACTCGTCCCAATAAATTCTTGTCTGCACCCCCCGATAAGCAGTTTCTCACTAAGGGAGTTCCAGTAGATGCTATGGTGGTGGCGTCTGCCACTCAACAGGATGTGGCAGAGGCTTTGATGTCTATCCATCCACCTAACAAGGAATCTAGAAGCATGGATAGGTACGGGAAGCATACCCTATCTTCAGCGACCTTTACCTTGCGGTCACTGAATTATTTGTGCCATTTCACAAGACTACAAAGGGATCTCGTGAAGGAGTTGGGAGATACCCTTTCAGGTAATGTGCCTGAAGCGTTGGCTCAGTCTGTCAATGCCCAGCTATCTACCCTGTCGTCAGTCATTAACTCGTCCATGAGGCTCATTTCAAATGCGGCCGAGGGGGCGGGTAGAACAGCGAGTTCGGGCGTAGCCCTGAGGAGGCAGGCTTGGATGCGCTTGTGTCACTTTGCGGAGGCGTTCAAGTCTTCATTCACAGACACTCCCTTTGATGGGTCCTCACTCTTTGGACCCAAGGTGAAGGACACCCTCACTAGATGCGAGCAGGGGGGCAAGACCTTGTCTGTCGTCGGGGCCAGTTTTTCGCTTCCCACGAGACCTTATCCCAAGGCTCAGAGGGGAGGGAAGATGTGGTTCAAGAAATCGCAAAGGTCTTTCCCTGCTCATCAATGTGAACCCCCTTCCAGAGGCAGAGAAGGGGGGGGGGATTACTCTGGAAGGCGTCACCCTAGAGGCAGCGGAGGCCCCCACAACACAGGATACCGCAATCCTTTTGTGGTTCATCCAACGTCCCTGAGGGACGGCCCGACTGTGCTTCTCCGGAGCCAGTCGGGGGGGTCGTTTTTCGGGGCACCTGAAAGCCTGGGAGTCCATCACTCAGGATCAGTGGGTGCTCCGGATCATCGCCGGAGGTTACATCATACCCTTTATTCACCCCCGCTTCCCCTCCAAGGAAAATCCCGGACATGCCACCCAATCAGAGGGTTCAAGCAGCTATAGAAGTGTTAAAGCTGCTAGAAAAAGGAGTCATCCAACCAGTCCCCGAAGGCCAGACCGGATTAGGAACTTACTCAAGATTATTTTTGGTGCGAAAAAGAACAGGGGACTTGAGACCTATTCTGGATCTCAGCCGTCTCAACCGCTTCGTGAAGAAGTCCAAGTTCCGGATGGTCACGCTACAATCCATTTTCCCATTGCTGGAAAAAGGAGTTTGGATGTGCTCCATCGATCTCAAGGACGCCTATTATCACATCAAGATAGACAAAGCGTCCAGGACTCACTCACGTTTCCGCCTGGGATCCAGTCATTACCAGTTTCGAGCCCTGCCCTTTCGTCTCACCACAGCCCCCAGGGTGTTTACCACGTGCCTGGCAGTGGTAACGGCTCACCTGAGGCGTCTTGGATTCCAGGTGTTTCCATATCTAGACAATGGTCTCCTCACCCCCCCCCCCCCACCAAGTATCTGCTCACTCAAGCTGTGACTACCACCATCGAATTAGGTCAATTGCTAGGCATAACATTCAACTGGCAAAAGTCTGTATTGCTGCCATCACAACGTGTTGCCTTTATAGGTGCAGAGCTAGACTCCATAGAAATGCGAGCCTACCTCCCAACAGAAAGGATAAGGATCTTACAGAACCAGGTCACGGACCTATTGCCCCGTCGGAAGGCTCCAGTCAGGTTAGTCCTTCAACTCTTAGGATCTATGGCGGCCACTATTTTGTTAGTTCAGATGGCAAGGCTGCACATGCAAATTCTACAGTGGCTCCTTTCGAGCCAATGGTCCTTTCAGGAACTCCCGTTGTCCCACCAGATTCTAATCATGGACACTTGTCGGCGGGATCTCCACTGGTGGCTTCTCTCCTCCAACCTGAACCTAGGCAGACCTTTTCACCCCCCTTACCCAGTTGCCACTGTCACCACGGATGCTTCCCAGACAGGGGGAGGGGGGCATTATCTGGGCAGGACTGTCCAAGGCACTTGGCAAGACCACGAGACTCGCTTACATATCAATGTCCTGGAAATGAGAGCGGTGCTTCTAGCGTTGCAGGCACTTCACAGCTCTCTCCCACTGGGGACAATCGCGATCCTTTCAGACAATATGTCGGTGGTTTGGTACCTCAACAAACAGGGAGGAACCAGGTCTTACCCCCTTTGCAGAGAAGCCATGAGAGTGTGGGAATGGGCGTTTGCTTCCCAGAGGTTCCTAGTGGCAACGCACATTCCTGGGAAAAACAATGTTATAGCAGACAGGCTGAGCAGGGACATTCTGATGCCTCACGAATGGTCCCTGAACAACCAAGTGGCGGATCGGATATTCGCCCGATGAGGGTTGCCTTGCTGCGATCTATTCGCCAGTCCGCTGAATGCGAAGTGCGACAACTACTTCTCCCTGATTCCTGCCCAAGGGGAAGAACCTAGGGATGCGCTAGTTCACAAGTGGCCCTCCGGTCTACTCTATGCCTTCCCTCCACTTCCTCTACTGCCCACACTGATTCAGAAGGCTATCCGTCTGGGAAGCTTCATGATCTTGATAGCCCCATTTTGGCCCCGTCAAGTATGGTTTCCATTCCTGAGGAAGTATGCGGTGGACGGTCCCTGGATCCTAGACCCGGTCCCAGACCTCCTGACTCACCAGCCGGGGCAGGCCCATCTGTCTCTATGGACTCTCAAGCTAGCAGCCTGGTTGCTCCACTTCCGACCTTAGTCAGGCAGCATGCGTTTTCACCTGAGGTGGTTCAGATACTGTCCTCTTCACATAAGCCCTCTACCAAGAGTATTTATTTTAGCAAATGGAAAAGATTTGCCTTCTGGGCTCAGCGGCATAACCTTGATCCCCTGACGGCCCCTGTTTCAGCAGTATTGGACTTTTTGGCTTCTCTTTTTAGACAAGGCTCTGCGGTTTATACGCTGAAAGTGCAGTTAACAGCGATTTCCAATTACCATGTTGCCTTTGACCCTTCTCTCATGAGTCACAAATTGTGTAAGGCCTTTCTTAAAGGAGCTTGGTTGCTTCGTCCCCCTATATCACAGCCAGTTTTACCATGGGATTTGAATGTGGTCCTTGCTGCTTTGATGTCCCCTCCATTCGAACCAGCAACAACTTGTGAGAAACAATTTTTGTCATGGAAAACTGCATTTTTGGTAGCTATTACTTCAGCCAGAAGGGTTTCAGAACTTCAAGCCCTTTCTGCCAAGCCTCCTTACCTCATTTTCCATAAGGACAGAGTATCCCTGAGATTAAACCCATCCTTTCTCCCTAAGGTTTCTTCTGCTCTTTCTCTTCAGCAATCAATTGAGCTTCCAGTCTTCTTCCTGACTATTCCACCGATGCAGAATACAGATGTCACCAGTTGGATGTGCACAGACAACTACGTCTTTCTCTGGATAGAACGCAGTAGGACAGGAAATCAGATCAATTATTTGTTGCCTTTGCAGATAATAAAATTGGCAAACCAGTCACTAAAGCCACTATTGCCAGGTGGATCAGGGATTGTGTATCCTTTATTTATTCATCGACAGGAAGGTTCCTTCCATTTACAGTTAAAGCACATTATACTAGAGCTACGGCAACTTCAACAGCTTTCCACTCCAGACTGTCTGTAGATGAAATTTGTGCTGCTGCCACTTGGTCTTCTCCACACACTTTTATTGCTCATTACAAATTAGACTTGGAGTCCAGGAGTCTGGCGTCATTTGGCTCCACAGTGCTCGGGAGTGTTTTCCAATGAGCCTCCCAGAATCTAGGTGATAGGGACGCGGTCCCATCAGTTTAGAATGTAGGTGAGATAGGATCGCCTTACATCTTTTAGTTTAGTTATGTACTTACCATAACGATAGATGTATGCGATCCATCTCGCCTACATTCTTATATACCCGCCCTCCGGCCCCCTACCTGCAGGATTTGGAGGAAACGCTTTGTGGGGTTTCCTACTAAAGGTCTTATTCTCTTCTCTGGATCAAGTATCTCTGCGAGTTGGGTGCATGTGAAGGGGACTTTGTGTGGGCAAACAAGATCTGGGGGCTTGGGTGTAGTGCATCCTGGGATATAGGGGTTGGCCCAGCCAGAGACTTTGTGCTAGTGTACCGGCCGAGTCGGAGCCAATTCTCGGCTCCGAGCCCATCAGTTTAGAACGTAGGCGAGATGGATCGCATACATCTATCGTTATGGTAAGTAAACAAAAGTTTCTTACACTGCTTTGTTTTTGGACCCACTATACTTATATAGTGGCTTATTTGAGACTTTGGGGGATACCACGGAGATTACTTCTAATAAAGATATTTACAAACAAGAAGAAAGAAATATATAGCCATGAACAATGTCATTTTCATGACTCAAAATAAATGCTACCACTTGACAATACCTACTCCTTCCTTCCTGAAGTATTTGAAGGAAAGATCTGTCATGCCAACTGTGTGACCTTTAGAAACTAAATGTTTGCACTTAGCAATACATATTCCCAATCAAACATTAACTTCAAAATTTATTTTCTATTAACACAATTTTCAAGGGTGGTATTACCCATTTGACATCCACCTATCTGTGTCTGTCCTCTTACAAATGGAAATACAAGTGTTCAATGGCCCAGGGAGCATTCAAAGAACAATGAATCAGTAAAATGAAGGTCAAAAGCATGGCTTCCCTTCCACAAGTCCAGTTTAGATTTGAACTCAATTAAATATTTAGCCATTTTAACAGTCCACAGTGCCAATTCCATAATCTTTAATATTAAACAAAAAAACATCTTTATTAAATTATCAGTTATGACATATACAATCATACATCTAAATAAATGAAAAAACATACTGACTTATTTTAGTGGCAAACATTGTACATCACTTGCAATCTATCCAGTCACTGTCGATCAAATATTACATAGCTCATTCAGTTCCTGCCGTTCTTAAAGCTCATTCCTCATGTGTGTGTATAGTTCCCACAATTTCCATTTTTTTTCTGTGCAATTTGTTCCTACCGTTTTCTAAAGATCTCATTTCTAATTGTTTTACCTCTGTTACTATATTCACTACAGTAAATCCTGGAGGTGTGATGGGGGAATCCCCATCTACCCGAGAAAAATTCTTTGGAGTCTACTTGGGGTATAAAAATACCTATGTAAACTCTTTCAAGCAAAGACCCTAAATCTTTCAGACTATGTTGTATATTTGGGGGACATACTATATATCACCCCACTGTTTCTTTGTGAATTGCTTATTCAATCTCTCTTCCCAGTCCTTTTCACTCCCCTGATTAACGAGTTAACACAAACCACCAATACTCTCCACCAAACGTCACAAAAGGAGTACAAAAAACCTCCGCTGGCTATACCATAAAGGGCTACCCTCCAAAATAAATCCAAACCAAATGGTAGTTGGTACAATTCCACGAACACGTAGAAATCCAATGCTCAGGTAATGAAAAAACGTTTATTTAATGTACAAAGCTAATAGTTACAGAAACAGAAATGGGATTGAGTGCGCTTTCATCTACAACATCCAGACTTCATCAGAATCCATCATTTGTTGTAACCAGTTACCTTAAATACTTTTTTAGATAATGAGTTAATTAAAAGATTGCTTAATTGCCCAATTGTTACAAGAAGCAACTACAATAAAACCTAACCAAAAACACTGTCTTTTTTTGTGTTGAATTACTGACCAGGTAAAAATAATGCCAGCAACCAAGTACATATTTTGTTGTAAATAAAAATAAAAACAAATGTTATACTACAAATATGTAAATCTATATTAATAAAAAAATTCCTTGTTTAATTAAAGGTTCCAAAAAACCTTATTAAAAACAGGTTTAATGTAAACCAATGGTGCTTCAGGAAGTTGACTCATAAAAATCAATATACTGGTAAAAATTCAAATCAATTAATATTCTTGCCTTAGAAATCTTCTAAAAATAGTGTAGTGTCACTAATTCCAGAAACATAAGGATTGTAAATCACCCTATATGTAAAATATATAAAATAAAAACATGGTTAAAAAATCCTAGTAAAAAATTTCATATAAAACCACATACAACTTAAACAATGTATATATGTATATGTAGGAACATATACATTGTTTAAGTTGTATGTGGTTTTATATGAAATTTTTTAACCATGTTTTTATTTTATATATTTTACATATAGGGTGATTTACAATCCTTGTGTTTCTGGAATTAGTGACACTACACTATTTTTAGAAGATTTCTAAGGCAAGAATATTAATTGATTTGAATTTTTACCAGTATATTGATTTTTATGAGTCAACTTCCTGAAGCACCACTGGTTTACATTAAACCTGTTTTTAATAAGGTTTTTTGGAACCTTTAATTAAACAAGGAATTTTTTTATTAATATAGATTTACATATTTGTAGTATAACATTTGTTTTTATTTTTATTTACAACAAAATATGTACTTGGTTGCTGGCATTATTTTTACCTGGTCAATAATTCAAACAGTGTTTTTGGTTAGGTTTTATTGTAGTTACTTCTTGTAACAATTGGGCAATTAAGCAATCTTTTAATTAACTCATTATCTAAAAAAGTATTTAAGGTAACTGGTTACAACAAATGATGGATTCTGATGAAGTATGGATGTTGTAGATGAAAGCGCGCTCAATCCCATTTCTGTTTTTGTAACTGTATTAGCTTTGTACGTTAAATAAACGTTTTTTCACTACCTGAGCATTGGATTTCTACGTGTTCGTGGACTTGTGGAATTGTACCAACTACCATTTGGTTTGGATTTATTTTGGAGGGTAGCCCTTTATGGTATAGCCAGCGGAGGTTTTTTGTACTCCTGATTGTTAGAGTTATCATGCAATATTTTATATACTTTACTAACCATTCCTTTTTAGCAGCAGTTTCTGTTCTAGATTGTACTAAAAACTATACTAGTACTGGTCTTTCGCTTAGGGTCCTCCTATTTCTTACAAGTTGCCCACAGTCTGATATCAGTCCTTGATAAGGAAGGCAATATCTAGCCTGCAGTCCAAATAAATTCTTGGCCTCTTCCCATTATATTACCTTTCCCCCTCTAATTTGCTTCCAGTACCTTAGTTCTTTTTCCAGTTTTCTTCATTAAATTCCAGCCCCTTCCTTAATTGTAATCATCCCTATTGTCAGAATCTCCTTCCTCCAATCCCATGTTCCTTTCCTTCTTAGGATACTTTCTGCTACTTTATGAATATAACATTCTGTATGGTTGTTATTCTCCTTAAGGGTCTGCATCCAAAATCCCAGTATATCCTTACTTTTTGAGCTTCCCCAGTTTGTCATCATCCCTTTCCACTTTGCATTTTAGGTTTCTGCATGTGCTATGTATAGGAGCCTTAACCGTGTAGCTCTGAAATACTCCTTCAAAAATTGCGTAATCCTAGATCACCTTATTTTAATGAAAGAATCAGCTTATCCCAGTAGACTCTTGCCTTCTTCCGCTCCCGATAAAATCCTTCAGCTCTTTATTGCTATCCAGAACTTCTCCTCTAGTTGATAAAAATATGCTTGACCTGTGTACATTTTAACTGCTTGTACTGTGTACATTTTAACTGCTTGTATTTTGCTATCTACAGCCATAAAACAGAGCATCCAATTTCTCAGTTTCTGTATTATCTTTTGTTTAGTCTCTTCCCATATAGCCTTAGTTGCCACACCAGTATACCTTTCAATCCATACTCCTAAGTACTTCATTTCATCATATATGTATATTGCTGAACCAATTTCTGTGTGGGTACATAGTTTACAGCTACTGCCTTTGTTTTTAGCTTCATGAATTTTGTATCCCAAAAAGATATGAAAATGTCTCAAAATGTTCCACGGCACTGAAATTTCTTTCTGGTTTTGCAGATATTATTTTATATCCGATAAATAAAACAAGCTTTTCTTAACTACCATGCCAATTATATCCTTGAAATTCCGAGTTCCTTATTTTCTTTGCCAAGGGTTCCAAATATAATTTTATTTATTTAACATTTGTTTACCAGGAAAGTCCAACTTGGAACAAAGTCAATTTTCAGTGGAGGCCCGGAGGAAGACACACTAGACGCATGTCTTGTAATGTGGGAGGAAACGGGAGTACCCGGAGAAAACCCATACAAACGCAGGACATGCAGACTCCGCACAGAAGGCACTCCAGATGAGAATCAAACTGGAGAACCTCTTGCTGTGAAGAGGCAACCCAACTGCTCCACCACTGCGTAATGCAAATAAAGGGGAAAGATGAAACCCCTGCCTGATTCCTCTGCTCAAACAGAAATTATCAAAGAGGAACCCACCCATTTCACCTCAGATCCCTCACATATCCTCCTACTCAACTTTACAATTTTATCAGGGAATGCAAGTGCTACCACTGCCCTGCTCATAACCCCTCCCCCCACTTATTCTGTCAAATGGTTTCTCTGCACAGAGGCATACCAGCAACAGTAGTATTTTCTTACATTCTGCTTCTCTCTGGATCAATGCCCTGTTAATGTTGTCAGACATTTGCCTCCCCTCCACAAAACCACACTGATCCATATCTATTTTGGGATCACCTCTGCCATTCTTTTAGCCATTACAGACAAACACTTTCTAATCACTAAACCACAAAATGAAGCCTGTCCAGCGAAACAATAAAGCCAGGAACAGCATGGAATCTTTGTTGAAGTTTATTAGACCTAGTTAAAACTCCAGTACATCCACCATAAATGCTCCACCATATGTGTTCGTTTATAAGACACTTCATCAGATGCGGCCTGTCACATTCATGTAACTTGTGTTTTTCGGCTTTATCCCCGGTAAGGGGGTCGCCACAGCGGAACTCCAGTCCCCTAATGATTGGCAGTAGATTTTTACGAAATGCAGAGGTGCCAGCTCGATGCCCAACCTTCAAAGGCATGCCCATTTATGCACACATGTCTTTCGAACGCTACCCAACCGCGGGGAGGACATGCAGACTCCACACAGAAGGCACTCCCAAGCCATGCCGAAAATCAAACGGGAGAACCTCTTGCTGTGGGGTAACAACGCTACCGCCGTACCACCGTGGCATCTCATGTAACATATATTTATTTAAAAGACCTGAATCAATTAATTAACCAGATTAAAAAAGTAATAATTTATACAAATTCATTAATAACCATATAAAATCCCTTTCCAACCACCCCATATTAAAACGTTGTTATGCAATGAAACAAAATTTATGTAAAAACTACAAAAAACAACACTTAACTGTGATTTGTTATGAGATGTAAAAATAAAAGGTGTATATACATTTATTCTGTTTGAGTTCAAGAACACCTATTAAATGTCTTAAAGTTCCATCTTGTGGCTCTTTCATGGGACTTCATTCAAGAACATTTTTATATAAAAAAAGGAATAAATAAATCCACTCAAAAAATACTAACATACATTAAAATGTGATGAGTAAAAAACAGAAACTAAATGTCTTTGCACCAAAAACACATGAATACTTGATCTTGGAAACCACAAATGCTTAACAAACTTGAATAAATAGAGATAAAGATAAAAATGCAGACAGAATAAGAAAATAGTAAAAAGTACCCAGATGAACCCCCCCCTTAAATTTCTCCAAATAAATTAAAAACTTTAAAAACTTTATATTTGACACAAACATCCTGTTAAAAGTATCTCCTCCAACTAAACTTATACCTACTTGCTGAACATTTACAACTTGGCCGCTCTAAGCTTAAGCAAAGGGTTTATTGCAGTGTGCTCATTCAAACCAGGGGGTCTGTTGGCCTCAAGAGTGATCTGCCACCACAACTCTCTATATTCTATACATTCCTCCCACTGACCACCTCTGCCATCCTTTTTCACCCTTTCTAGGACAATAAAGAGGTTTTCACATATTTGTTTGTGCTTGTATAGAGCGTTGGTTTCCTTCTTTGTTTGTAAATCATACATATGCTCATAAATTCTCTTTCTGACCTCACGCTCAGTCTTCCCTATGAAAAATGCTTCACAAATTTGGCACTTCGCCAGATACATTGAAATTCGAACCACAGTGTGCACTGAATGAATACTCAAGATCTGAAACACGAAGATTTATTCAACCAACAACAGACTAAGCATATGCTTTCACCAGCAACCTGGCTTCTTCAGAGTCGGACAGTAAAACACTCCATATAAAAAACACTCCACATTTAAAGCAAGAATGCATTCTCCCCACCCATCCAATTAATCAATAAATCAATCAAACAGACAATTTCTTAAGAATACATTTACAACCAAGTATTAGTTTAAAAAAACAATTCATAACATTTAATAAACTTATAATAGTCATACACTACATATGTATACATATAAAAATGTACAAATGTAATATAAAATTGCAGTTACTCTAAATAACACTACTTAAGTATTTTAACTGAGGCTTTATGGTGACACATTCATTTAGCCCAGGGCGCCTGGTAGCATTGAGCCTAAGCTGCCAGTCCATTTCTAACCTTGCTACCCTGTTCTGTGCATCACACTGAATGTTAGACTTAACCCTATCTATAATAGAAAATAAAAATTTGTTAAAATTCCCACACACTGCACTATGCAAATAAAGTGCATTGTGCTCATCCTTTCTCCTGATTGAACTGACATGTTCCCCTATTCTTGTTTTCAAGCTTCGTGTAGTCATGCCGACATAAAATGCATCGCATGACATACACGAAGCAAGATATACACAATTCTTGGTGCTACAATTACAAGCACCTGGACAAGATATCGTACGTTGATACCCCACTACACTTACGTACGTCCCAACTGCTATGTATCTACATCCTCTACAGGAACCACATTTGCTCATGGCAGATCTAATGTTGCTTCTACCCTCTCTTTCAAGTATACTCTTCAAGTTATTTCCTTTTCCATAGACAATCACCGGGGTATCACCTAGGATCATTTTAATATCTTCACTCAGAAAATATTTCCACAAATTTCTGAGACTAGAACCTAGTTTATTAGCTCTTTCATTGTATGTTAAAACAAATTTTGCTTTATTTGTTTTATTCAATGTGCTGACACTACTACCTATGTTTGCACCCTCCTCCCCTTGCCCTCTTAGAATAGGACTATATTTGTTTCTTCTTCTTCTATATACTTCTTTTTTGATGTTAGTTAACATTGATAGCGGGTACCCCCTGTCAACAAACATTCCAATCAATGTATAAATTTCCTTCTTAAATAAATCATCATTACTGATTAATCTACATAGCCGGACCATCTGGCCCTTAACTACACCTCTCCTTTGGTGCAGAGGGTGACAACTTGTGTAGTGCAGCATCGAGTTTGAATAACTAGGTTTCCTGTAAATTGTACTCACCAGTCCTTCTTTGGTCTTAAATAAGGTAATGTCCAGGAAATTTACTCTCTCTTTGTTCCAGGTGTGTGTAAATCTAAGGAAATCTGTGGTTTCATTAATATAAGAGCAAAATTCCTTAACACTTTCCTCATCCCCTTTCCAAAATATAAGGAGGTCATCTAAAAACCTACAGTACAAAAGAATGTTGCCCTTGTACTTTGAGTTTAACACAAATTGCTTTTCCCATGCCCATAGCACTAAATTAGCATAGACAGGGGCACAACGGGCACCCATCGCCACCCCTGTCTTTTGTTGATAGATCTCTCCATCAAATTGTATAAAGTTATTATGTAGTATGATTTCCATCAAGTCATGACATATCTCCAGTCTTTCTTTATCAAAACTGGGACTAGTCAAAAGACTGTCATAAAACAGTTCCAGCCCAGTTTGATGTGGTATCACTGAGAATAAGTTAATGACATCGACAGTCAAAAACCCAAACATCTCATTTCCAATGCCCTTAACACTTCCTACCCTTTCCAAGCAATGCCACGAATCCTTTAGTATGTGGTCAGCATCCATTAATGCTTTTTTACAAAAATGGTCCACAAATGCAGCCATTGGTTCTGTCTTGGAACCCTTTGCAGAAACAATTGGTCTAAACTGCACATTTTCTGTCCCTCTGTGGACCTTTGGGATTCCAAAAAGCTTGGGCATAGTAGGAAACTTCACACAAAGAAACTCATACTCAACCTCATTAATAACTCCTTGATGTAAAGCATCAAACAAAAACATGTCTATTCCTCTATATGCTCTATTAGTTTCATTAATTGATGCTCTAGTGTATGTGTTTTCATCCCCAAGCAACCTGAATATACAACTACTGTAGTCTATTTTATTCATGATGACCATTCCTCACCCTTTGTCTGGTTTCATACATCTAACCTTCTGTGTTGACCATAATTCTTGTATAACCTTTCTTTCATTCTCTGATAAATTATCCTTGACCTCAGATTTTTGCCTACAGATTTTCCTAAACTCATATTCTACCATCTGTTCAAATCCAGTGATCTCTGAGTTTATGGGAGGCATGAAGCAACTTTTTCTTTTGATCCCTAAAGATACGTTCTCGTCTGTAGACGTCATAGCACATGAACCCTGACCAGCAAAGTATAATTGCAAATTAAGCTTCCTAATATATAATTTTAAGTTTAGTAAAACTTGTGCAATATCTAGCTTGAAATTTGGCACAAAGTTTGTACCTTTGCTAAACAGTTCAAAATACACATCACTAATATCCATTTCAGTGTAATTATATATTGTGAAGCCTTTGCTTCTAACAATGTCACATGATAATGAAGAAGTACATACATCCAACACATCAGTGTTAGCTGAAGCAAATTCTTGACTTAACCAAATATTGTTGGGTTCATTATGAGTTACAGGCACATACATATTTACATTGCTGTCCTGTGTCTTACTACAATTTCCCATTACATCAAAACGTCTGTACTGCACTTGCTTTACATTGTCCAAAATACACTCATTTGTGTGGTGTAAATTTTGATCACTTACATTCTGCATGTCACTTTGTTTTTCACTCAAAAATTCACAGTTCGTGGGAAACTCCAACACAAAATCAAAACATACATTAAAGTCTAACATATTGGTAACAACGTCGTTGGCTTTACATCTACTAGGATTTAATAGTTCACCCTCCTTCTTCTTGGATGCTGACGTGGAGATTTGGCCGTTTGTGGCTGCTTGTTCAAGAGCCTCTCCGACCCTCGCAGGAAAACCTGCGGCTCTAAAAAATCATCCCCTTCTTCCACATACAATTCCTGTGTCACATCCATATCATCACCACCAATATCTTTTTCATGATTAGTACCATTGAAATTGAACACTTTTCTACCCGGTGGGTACGCTGCTTTATTTTTGTAATCTGCAGCATCCCTGGCCAATTTTTTGTGTTTAATGGCCCTGTTTTTTTCCACAAAAGCCTCAATGTTTTTAAAAACTTTCAAAATTCACTTTATATTGTAAAAACAATAAGTCAGATGTAATACTAAAGTGAAGCTTACTAATCTCTTCACGTAAAACATTGAGTCTATTGTTATTGTTCCGAATGATTAAATCAAGAAGCTCCATACCTGCTTTTTGAAACAGTTCAACCAGGTCTTGAAAAATGTCAGAATCCATTTCTACCCCCATCGGCAACTTCCATAAACGTAAACCTTTAGGGACTTGGTTAAGCCCCTTCGATTTAATCAGGAACAAATTGTCTAATTGCATCGCTCTATATTTTCTACTTAGTTTTTCATACTGGGATATCTGCTCTTTAAGAGAAGGAAGATGACTGCTTTTGTCCATATCACGATTCCATATTGCTCCAAAGACCTCCGTTGTAGCTTCAAAGTCCGGTGTTTCAAACCAAGCCGACAAATCCTGTCTCCTAGACGTACTCTGTACTGCTGTAGGTGACGCTGGCTCAGATGTAACCACAACTTCCTGGTTTCGTTGAACGCCACTCACCACTCCGCTGTAGGAAGCTGGGTTAACGCTTCTCTGCCCTGGAGCAATGGAACCTGGAGAAATTGAACCAGGAGAATGCAGAGTATATAAATCCATTTGCGTGTCAGTAGGTCCGCTGTCTCGCTCACCACTAGCCTCACATTTCCCTTCACAGTGCACTTTCTTTAGCTTCTCAATCACTGCAGTAAGTTCCTGCAATATTTTCTCCATGTCTCAAGTCTTTTGCCTCACTCACCAAACACCGAGTCGAACCACGATAACAGTAAAACAGTCCACCTGAAACAACAAAGGTTCAACCAAGAAAATAAATTGAAATTCGAACCACAGTGTGCACTGAATGAATACTCAAGATCTGAAACATGAAGATTTATTCAACCAACAACAGACTAAGCATATGCTTTCACCAGCAACCTGGCTTCTTCAGAGTCTGACAGTAAAACACTCCATATAAAAAACACTCCACATTTAAAGCAAGAATGCATTCTCCCCACCCATCCAATTAATCAATAAATCAATCAAACAGAGGTTTGGGTTTTTGACTGTCGATGTCATTAACTTATTCTCAGTGATACCACATCAAACTGGGCTGGAACTGTTTTATGACAGTCTTTTGACTAGTCCCAGTTTTGATAAAGAAAGACTGGAGATATGTCATGACTTGATGGAAAACATAATAACTTTATACAATTTGATGGAGAGATCTATCAACAAAAGACAGGGGTGGCGATGGGTGCCCGTTGTGCCCCTGTCTATGCTAATTTAGTGCTATGGGCATGGGAAAAGCAATTTGTGTTAAACTCAAAGTACAAGGGCAACATTCTTTTGTACTGTAGGTTTTTAGATGACCTCCTTATATTTTGGAAAGGGGATGAGGAAAGTGTTAAGGAATTTTGCTCTTATATTAATGAAACCACAGATTTCCTTAGATTTACACACACCTGGAACTAAGAGAGAGTAAATTTCCTGGACATTACCTTATTTAAGACCAAAGAAGGACTGGTGAGTACAATTTACAGGAAACCTAGTTATTCAAACTCGATGCTGCACTACACAAGTTGTCACCCTCTGCACCAAAGGAGAGGTGTAGTTAAGGGCCAGATGGTCCGCTATGTAGATTAATCAGTAATGATGATTTATTTAAGAAGGAAATTTATACATTGATTGGAATGTTTGTTGACAGGGGGTACCCGCTATCAATGTTAACTAACATCAAAAAAGAAGTATATAGAAGAAGAAGAAACAAATATAGTCCTATTCTAAGAGGGCAAGGGGAGGAGGGTGCAAACATAGGTAGTAGTGTCAGCACATTGAATAAAACAAATAAAGCAAAATTTGTTTTAACATACAATGAAAGAGCTAATGAACTAGGTTCTAGTCTCAGAAATTTGTGGAAATATTTTCTGAGTGAAGATATTAAAATGATCCTAAGTGATACCCCGGTGATTGTCTATGGAAAAGGAAAGAACTTGAAGAGTATACTTGAGAGGGTAGAAGCAACATTAGATCTGCCATGAGCAAATGTGGTTCCTGTAGAGGATGTAGATACATAGCAGTTGGGACGTACGTAAGTGTAGTGGGGTATCAACGTACGATATCTTGTCCAGGTGCTTGTAATTGTAGCACCAAGAATTGTGTATATCTTGCTTCGTGTATGTCATGCGATGCATTTTATGTGGGCATGACTACACGAAGCTTGAAAACAAGAATAGGGGAACATGTCAGTTCAATCAGGAGAAAGGATGAGCACAATGCACTTTATTTGCATAGTGCAGTGTGGGAATTTTAACAAATTTTTATTTTTTATTATAGATATGGTTAAGTCTAACATTCAGTGTGATGCACAGAACAGGGTAGCAAGGTTAGAAATGGACTGGCAGCTTAGGCTCAATGCTACCAGGCGCCCTGGGCTAAATGAATGTGTCACCATAAAGCCTCAGTTAAAATACTTAAGTAGTGTTATTTAGAGTAACTGCAATTTTATATTACATTTGTACATTTTTATATGTATACATATGTAGTGTATGACTATTATAAGTTTATTACATGTTATGAATTTTTTTAAACTAATACTTGGTTGTAAATGTATTCTTAAGAAATTGTCTGTTTGACTGATTTATTGATTAATTGGATGGGTGGGGAGAATGCATTCTTGCTTTAAATGTGGAGTGTTTTTTATATGGAGTATTTTACTGTCAGACTCTGAAGAAGCCAGGTTGCTGGTGAAAGCATATGCTTAGTCTGTTGTTGGTTGAATAAATCTTCGTGTTTCAGATCTTGAGTATTCATTCAGTGCACACTGTGGTTCGAATTTCAATTTATTTTCTTGGTTGAACCTTTGTTGGTTCAGGTGGACTGTTTTACACTTCGCCAGATACACAAGACCACTAGATTCACAGTTGTTAAAATCCTTACCTTCAAGGGCTATCCTCCTACTTTCCACAAAAACTCTGTCCCTGTAGTAAGTATAAACACACTGCTGGCAATATCTGCATTTGAATGTCCCCCTTCCTCTTTCTGTAACCCTGCGTTTCTTGGTTATTACCATTTTCCAATAAACTCTCTAAATTACGAGAATTCTTATAAACTACCCTTAACAACTTTTTTTTTTTAATTTTTTTCTAAATCAGTAAAAGATAAAAAAATTTATTCCATTCCATTTCCATAGTATCTCTAACCATTTTTGAACTTCCACTGAATTCAAAGATGAAGGCACTGTTGAAATTGTCCCTTTTCACATTATTTAACAGAGTCTCATCTGGTATGTTGATACCTAGTATTGGTTTGAATTCATTTAGTCTCCTTTCTAAAACCTCTCTCAACATTCTTAACCATTCTGGGTATTTTCTCATTCTAAACATCTTTTTTAACAGAGCCTTTTCTACGTCTTCGTGCTTGGATGTCACTCTACAGGACCTAATGTACTGCCCTTTTACTATATTTTTCTTATAATACATAAGGTGTGCAGTGGTGGTGCTGCAGTAGCACTGTCGCCTCACAGTAAGACGTTGTCCTGTTAGATTCTCAACTAAAGTGCCTTCTGTGTGGAGACGTGCATGAATGGGCGTACCTTCGTTGAAGGTTGTGCGTCAGGGTCGGCAACTCTGCACGTAAAAATCTACTGCCAATCATTAGTGGACCGGAGTTCCGCTGTGGCGACCCCTAACCGGGAAAAGCTGAAAGACACAACAACATAGGGTGTGCATTTTCAAAAATGTAAATAGGAATTTGAATATGTACTTTTTCTATACACCTTTGAATTAAACTTTGAATTATCCTCATATATTTCGACGTCCAGATATTGCAACCTCTCGACTCATTTTATATGTGAATTCTAGGAAGTCAGTACTTTTGTTTATATATTCAATGAAATTGTCTATTTCATCTTTTGGCCCTACCCAGGAAATACATACGTCATCTAGGAATCTTTTGTATAATGTCTAATTTTTACTGTATATTGATCCGGTAACCATTTTTTCTTCCCACTTAACCAGCACCAAGTTAGCGTAGGTGGGTGCACATGCGGCACCCATTGCTACACCTTTCTTTTGATGAAAAAATTCTCCTTTAAAATAAAATTATATTTTAAAACCAAAGTCCATAAGTTCCACTGCCACAGTACACTCATCTTGTATTAACATTTCTTCTTCGAATATCGCTTCCTCCAAATAACTTAAACCCTTACTATGGGGGATACTCAAAAAATAAGTCTATGACATCAATTGTTAAAAAGCTTATTTTGTCACTATATAAATCTTGTTTTAGACATCTTAAAAAATCCCATGAATCTCTCAGGATGTTTGTTCTTTTTAACCAAAGTTTAAGCTTAGCAACAACAAATTTAGCTAGGGGTAATGTGTTTGACCCTTCTGATGAAACTATTGGTCTTAAGGGGAGATCCAACCCGTTCTTGTGTGTTTTGGGGATCCCAAATATAGTGGGAATTTGTGGTTTATTCACTTTCAAGTATTCCAAGTTTTTTTGATCTATTAACCCTTCTAATAAAAGTCCTTATTAATTTCATTCCTTGAGACTGAAGTATATTTATTCGAGTCTTTCAAGAGTTCATTCATTTTACCTTCATAACTGAAGTCATTCATTAATACAATTCCCCCACCTTATCGGGTTTCATAACCCTCAAACTAGTATCCTTTCTTAATTGTTCCAACATACCACTCTCCACTGAACTTAAATTTCTTTTGTATTTCACTTTCCTATAACTTGTTCTCATCTCATTTTCCACTATAAGTTTTTAAATTTGAGGGTGTAGTGGGGGATTTATATGTGCTTTTTTTCACCAAGCCTTTTGGTTCATAAACCTGGTTTTGGTCAAAAACTACCTGAAAATTAATTTTCTTGTAAAAGCTTTGACGTCCAATAAAATCTTAAATTAAGTCTCCCTTTTTACTAGGTATAAACTTAATTCCTTTAGATTTTCTTCTTTCGGCTGCTCCCGTTAGAGGTCGCCACAGCAGATCAACTGTTTCCATTTCTTCCTGTCCTCTGCATCTTGCTCTGTCACACCAACCACCTGCATGTCCTCTCTCACCACATCCATGCTAAAATGTTCTTTTGTCAAAGAGATATGGCTAAAATTATAAATACTAAAAATGTTCAAAGGTAAATCTATTTAGGTTCATCTCATCTTGTTGGATGACACTATTCTCCAAGTCGGGGTGGTTGGTACTCTTCTGTTCTAGTACCTACCCCCTCCTTCCCCCCCCCCGAAAATTTGTAGACCAATACTGTTGTTCATATCCTTCCCTATTTTTAACCTCTCGGATCTTCGCAACAGGGGGTATTCTGAAAGGTCAAGATCGGTGACCTGATTACTTATCGCTGTATTTTCCCTATTGTTAACTTCAGGTCCTCCTTCCGCATTGTCTTTATCCCAAAAACCCCCCTTCATTTTAGGTTTCGGGTAACTCATCTTACTCTTGTAATCAGTTAAGTCCCTTTCAAGTTTCTTTAATTTTACTCTATCAATTCATCCACTAATCATTGATATCAATAAAAATATCATACTTGTCCTTTTCTTCTGGTATTGTGAAAATCAAATAATTTCTTATACATTCATTAAAGTACATCAATCTCTTTGAAAAGCTCTACTTTAACTCTATTTTCTTCCATCATACATCTTAAAATTTCCAGCCCACATCTGTTAAACACTTCTATTAAATCATTATGAAAAATGCTCCCCAACACCACATTATTAGGGCACTTAAATACCCCTCAGTCCTTTTGGGATTATTCCTTCATCAATACATTCCTTCAGGTAGCAATCCTCTTTATCTAAACTTTTACATTGACATAACAACCTATGAAACTTACTAAGTTTCATTTTGTAAGAGCGTTACTGGCCCAGCTTTAAAAACTTTATCACGAAAGTTAGAAGCAAAACGAACCTGTAGCCATTCTTTCAACTCAGTCCGTTTATGTCCATTGATATTTAATGTCCTCAAGTCTTATCCTGGTGGTATAGCGGCTGAACTATTTGTATTTATATCACCAGTCTGGTCTGAGCTTCTTAAAAGTACAGGCGTTTGGAGAAACTCAGTCCCGGGACTCTTATTCCCATTGTTATGTCCGTTTTGATTTTAATCGCCCTGCTTATTCTCGTGTCTCTTTGCTCCATTATTCACGGTGACTTCCTGGTTCCGCCCCCTTTGAATTTGGGATGCAACCGCGATCATAGATTGAAGTCAATCAGTTTGGAAAGTTGTCCAATCAACTTTCTAGTTTGCCCCAGTTCCTCCTTTCCACTTCTTTCCTCGCTGTTCATGCTCTTTCGCCTTCCATGAATTAAAACAAATAAACCAACCAAGTATCCACAGCAGCTTCAACACCAACCAGTAAACCACAAAATGAAGCCTGGCCAGTGAAACAATATAGCCAGGAACAGCCTGGAATCTTGGTCTTTCTAATCACAGTTAAAAGGATTGAAATGGTCCTGTATGAAGCTGGGTCCTTCATCTTTCTTTAGGTATCACAGCCACCAATGCTTTCTTTCAGGATGTTGGTGCTTCTGCTGCTCTTAAAATATAGTTAAACAACACTGATCATATCTATCGATTTTTGCATCACTTTTGCCATTCTTTTAGCCATTATACACATAAAACACTTTATAATCAAGGTTCAGTATTGAAATGGGCCTGTATGAAGCTGGATCTGATGGATCTTAATCCTCTGTAAATATTATAGCTGCCATAACTTTCTCCCAGGATGTTGGTACTTCTCCTCCTCTTAAAATACTGTTAAACAAAACGTTCCACACAGTTATTTTTTTTTCCATCCTAGCTTCCAAACGTCCACAGGAATAACATCTAATTCCTGGGGACTTTCCTGTAGATTGGTTATACATCACCATGTTTATCTCATCTTCTCCTAACTTGTTAGTAGCAGAGTCTCATCTACCTCTAAACTTGGCAAATTTTAATTCTTCCACAAATATTTCCATTTTTTATTTTCTTGATTTCCAAATTTATCTGCTTTATAAAGACTTTCTGAAGGTCCATTTAGCTGAAACATCTGATATCATTAAAGGGTGATTTGCAAATATCCCATGATGCCACTGATAAAAGAGGTTTAAGGTATCACACAGTTAGAAGTCTAGCTTTGCTAGATTATTATTCTTGTTATAGGGTCCCCAAGATTGGTGACAGCCCTTTCTACCTTCTGTCACCAGAGTCATTGTGTTAAAAGTTTTTGTGCTCTGGAGTAATTATCAAAAAAAAAAAAAAAAAAACAGTTGCTTAACAGCAATCTTTCTAACCTCATGCATATCATAGAGGTAATCGCTTATTTTCTGTTTAGCATTCTGCAATTCCTCCTCCTGTAGTTATGCGAGCCTCCCCTTATTCTGCAATACTTTAAACTTTGTCACTCCCTCCAAATAATTCCTTTTACTTCTTAACCAGATCTCTTTCATTTTCACACTATTTTTAAACTCTACTTTAATTTTATCAGACTCCCTAGCTATATTTTCAGAAGTTTCTATCTTCTCTAATAGCTCCTGAATAAATTCCACTACCCATAACTTTCCTCTCCTTTCACATAGGTGGGAAAGTGCCAGTGTTTTGTTTTTAATTCATTACCCTGCATTTTTAGTTATTATTGGTGCATGATCTGAAATAGTCACTGAATGCATATCAAAACTTTCAATTATATCCATATATTATTATGAAATATATATTATTGGGTCTATTCTGTTCGTCAAATTTACATTTTATCAAAGAACAGAAGTACGAACCCACTATAGCGAAAGTGCATTTAAGTTAAAATGCACTTCCGCAAAATACACTTTACCCACACATAAAATACACTACAAACATATTTTTACAGGGGGGGGCAAGCCCCCCTGCACCACCACACCCCCACTACTTAAATAGACTAACTCCGTGATCACACTACAGTGGGGAAAAGGGTATATTCCCTTACTCCCACTGTACTGTGCTTCGATAGTTTAATGAACTCCTACTACTGAATTCTCATCTTCCATGCCAAATATTTTCATAAATTTCTTCAACAATCTTCCCTCCTTTGTTATATTTTTCCCTTCTACCCCCCCCCAGATACATCTTCACTGCTGCAAATCAAATAAATCAAATTCCAGTCCTAACCTACAAGTAATATTCCCTGATGAAAGCAGATTATTTCTCCCAGAATTTTCATAAGCTCCATTACAGCAGTTCTTTTATCCGAAGTATTTCCCCGAATAACTGTCCCGAAAACCTTCTAGTAACCATTGAAAAAAAGCCATTGAAATAAACAAGTATCCTGTTTTTATTGCTCTTTATCAGATTGTATCTGGTTCTCATGTCTCCCAGGAGACAGAGTTGCTTCTACAAGCACTCATTTATTTGCTACACAATGTTTTTTAATTTGCTTTCTCTTAAAACTTGTTACTAGATCAACCCAAGGGCCTTCATCCAGTCATTTCCCTATGGAAGAGTGAAATAAAGTCACAATTTTTGTATATCCTGCTCTTTTGACCAGACGTTTCTTCCTTTTTTGCATTTCTTAAAACTGAACACGAAAAAGGAAAGCAGGAGGAAAAAAGGGCATCTGTTTACTTTAGTATCCCCTTTACACTCGAAAATAACTGAGAAAACTTTACTTCATAGCATGCAGAATATATTATGCAGTATAAAAGCACTACTATTAAGAACAGAATTTTGTTTTATTTACAGTTAACTCTTTCCTTCTCTCCCAAATGTTCTTCCAAACATTAATGGCACGATGTACGGCATACGTTTCAGAGTCCCCTGCAAGTTTAACAAAGTAAAAAAAAAATCCAATAATTTCCAGGATTTCTTGTTCTGTCATGTTTCACAAATAAAACTAATGTCTTTTGGCTTTTCCCAGTTAGGGGTCGCCACAGCGGAACTCCGGTCCACCAATGATTGGCAGTGGATTTTTACGGTGCTGAGGTGCCAGCCCGAGGCCCAGCCTTCAAAGAACCATTCACACATGCACCTACCTACATGTTTTGAACGTCACTCGACCATGGGAAAGACACACAGACTCCAGACAGAAGGCGACGCTAACCGCTGCACCACCGCAGCCTTTGTCATGTTTCACAAATATGTTTTGTAATACCACATTTGTCAATTTCTGAGTTGGTAGTTTTATTCTTGTTAATCTCCATCTCCAAAATCCAGTCTCCGCTTCATTTCCAATGTACTCCTGGTTCTTCTAGTCGATTCTTGTGCTTTTTTCTGTCTCTCAAGCATTTTCTGTTCAAACACTGGAAAAGGTTTCACTGGCAGTCTCTCTGTGATCTTTATTACCAGAAGAACAAGAAACAGAATTTCCTTCCATTTCACAACTCACATTTTGTTGAAAAACTTTTGTATTTCCTCCTTAGTATGCTCTGCATCAAAAAAATTATTTTGTTCCTCCAGGTAAGAATATTCTGAAAATAGCAGAGTACAGCAGCTTGAATCTCACACCTGCTTCTCGACACTTCCTGAATAGTGGAATAAATTTACTCCACTTCTGCCTGGTGTACACCGAGTACTCAATTTCCACAAACACTCTACTCTCTCCAACTTTTAGTACTTTGTCCTTCTGCCACAGTTTTGTCAGAATCAACCCCTTCTGCTGGTAAGATTGCATATTTACTATTAAAGTCTAGGTTGCTTTCACAAGGCCAGGTAGGAAGCATACACACGATGTGTGCTTTCAATTAACAACTGCTGTAAAAACCAGTCCAGTTTCTTATTTGTGCTTTCATAAAATTAATGTAGTCTGTTCCCTTGAGCTTCTCTGGTACAGCAGAATACCTCAGGTTTTCCCCTGTTCTGTAATTCTATTACTTCTTGAAACCTCTTCTTGAAGCAGCATAGTATTCAGCCAGGCTTTTCTTCACTTCAACCTCTGATTTTTGCAGTTTTATCACCTCATCTGAATGTCTTTTTAAAGCTTCCTCCAATTTTTTTCCAGCCTTTTGTTATTTGAGCTGATATACTCCTTCAGCGTTTTGTTTATTTTAATCAGCTCCGAGTACATTTGACTTATTTGTTAACTGTAAGTTACTTGAAGTCATGTCTTGCACCAAAGCTGGAGCCTGCACAGCTTTTTTGCTGAACGGATGCAGAATTCTTCCCAGTCATTTTTTTCCCCTCACCTTTTGTGATTGATTTTCTTTTAAGTTCTCTGAATTTCTTTTTTGCTAGCATCCAGACAGTGCACTAACTAGCCAGTTACTGAAATTTACCCAAAAATACGTGTTTACCGGCTCTCTCTTCCGAGTTTGTTTCCACAATGAGAGTTGAAACAGAACGGTTACTCAGTGTGCAGCCATCTTGGAAGTCTGCCAATTCTATAATCTTGGTATAATAGGAGTTAAACATTACTACTTAAGAACTTTAACAAAACGTAATTTGAAAATCAATAACCCCATGGCTTGTGAGTTATTGTAATTTAAGATTATGAAATACCTTAAAAAGTTGTCATTAAAGCCTTTGTAAGGCATACCTTGCCTCTAAAATACCTGTAATGCACAGTGAACCAATTCAGATAACTACACCTTCTACTATAACCGATCTTTTACACATGGTAAATATTTGCTGAAAATATTTTAACAGACTCCAATCTCTGTAATTCACAGCTATTACACATACAAAATATTATGTTGTACTCCAATATAAGTTTTCCAAAGGAACTGTATAATTCAGCCGCGTTTCATCTCTCACTGACTCATGAATATTAAACCTAAATTTCTTAGTACCCTGACTCTAGTGACACGTAAGTATGAAAGGAAAATTTATTATCAACTAGAATACCAAAGTCTTTATACTCATTCACAACCAATACTGTACATTTAGCAGAATTTTTATAACAGTCTCTCCAAAATAAAGGACCTGACACTTGTCAGTGTTTATTATTTGCACACGTTAATAAATTCTTTAGAAAATTATGTCATTGAAATGTTCACCTGACTAGACAACAAAGCCAATTTTGCAACTACCAGCATATTTATCGGACCGGCAAACACTGCTTACAGGACGAATGGAAAATACCAAATTAAACAAAAATGAACCTAAAACAGACCCCTGAAGTACCCCACCTCTATTGGTAAGTTCTGTGACCATTTTCCAAAAGGAGTAGCATAGTATCTTTGTGCAGTTAACCAATTCATAACCCAGTTAATCACGTAAGGGTTGTATTCATATCCAACAAAGGCATTACACATTGCATGAATGAGATAGACTATCAAATGCCTTGGTGAGATCCAAAAACCCAACACCCACAGAAAAGCCATCATCAACAGCTAGCACGATCTAGTCACAGCATACTGAAAATTAATTACTGTTTATCTACCAGGGATAAAATCATATGGATCTCCATCAGCTTTATTTTTACTGTTTACATACTTCAAAAGAAGTTGAATAATATACAGTATGAAATTCTTCAGGTTAAACTAATGGATCTGTAGTTTTTAAAAGTCAACTTACTTCCTTTTTTTTTTTTGAATAGGAGTCGAACAAGATATTTTCCATGGTTCAGGAAATGCGCAGTGCAGTAACAGCCCATTAAAATGTTTATGCAACACAGCAATCAGGAAAAAATGGGATTTTATCAGGTCCCATTGACACACTGGTCAGCACATAGAGCTTGGTCTATCATAGTCACAGTAACTGCTTGTCACTGGAATTACAAAAATCTCAATCCCATTTCCATATTGTAGAGGAATTCACTGTATTACTGAAGTATTAAGTGAATACATTTGCAATTATCTCTGGCTCAGACATTTAACTCTTCTTTGTGAGCAATAGACAACATAGGAAGTACAAGTGCTAGGAAATTAACACACCTAAAATATAATTTCTTGTTAGTAGCACCCGACAAAACATTTTTCATAATTAGTCTTTTCCTCTTTTAAACTCAGCTGAAATTCTTTGTACATTTTATTTAGAAGACTTATCTCTTGGATAATTATTTTCTAAATATCTTTTTTCTTTTGTACTGTGTCATTAAGCACTTACTTCACCAAAAAGATAAGTTTGTTTTTGCTTATTATAAGGGTTTTTCTATCTTATCTAAATGTGCAACAACATTTTTCAAATTCTGAATATTCCAGAATGTTGATCACAAATGGTCTGATCAGACCTGGTCATATTACTAATGACTTCAAAGTTCAATAGACTGAAATTATACATTTTACAGGTTCATAGGTTGGTACGGAGCTATCTGCCCGAAGGCATACATTAGACCATCCACGTTGTGCGGTATTCACCGCCCCTTTAGTAGTTCCCTAGACCCTTGTACTAGCAGCTAGTATCCTTGGCCCCTATCTAGTAGTGCTGTTGGTCTGATCCCCGGTGTGAACTTTCTGTTACCCATCCACTCATCAAGGTTCCTCTTGAAGAGCGATAGTGAGGGGGCTCTGTCTTATGTAGATCGGGACCCTGTTCCATAGTAAGGGAAGTCTCTGCGAAGGGAATCTATCCCTCCAGCATGTTCTATTCTTTGTTGTGTTGAGGTTTATATCCCTAGAGCGTGTAGCTCGAGTAGATTTGGTTTTGCTAAGATGGAGCATGTTCAACAATTCTGGGTTGGACATAGCTCTGTACGTTAGACAGAGATCGCCTCTGAGAAAGCGGTATGCAACAGAGAACAATCTTAGCTTTTTCAATCGTGCTGCATAGGGCAACTGTTTGAGGCCAGTAATTCTCTTGGTTAGGTATCTCTGTGGTCTCTCCAGCTGCTGGAGATGTCTAGCCAGGTACATTCCAATTGGTGCATTGTACTCAATAATGGGTCTGATGAGGGAAGAGTAGAGTAGAGGGGCACCATTACATCCTTAAATCTTGATGCGAACCCTTTCATGATCAGATGGGTCACATAGAAGGATTTTCTAACCACTTTGGCAACATGGTTATCAAAGGAAAGCTGGCTATCTACTTGGGTCCCTAGATCCCTTATTTCTTCTTCAGATTTCAGGGGATTACCTCCTATGTTGTAGTTTGCGGGTACTCTTTTCCAAAGGGGATTACTATGCACTTTTTTGCATTTAGCTTGAGACCATGGCTTTGACACCATGCATCAGTCTCACTTAGGCCCTTCTGGAGGATCTCCATGTCGGCCGGAGACTCTATTATAGCACCCAGTTTGCAGTTGTCCGCAAACTTAGTCAGCCACAGCCCTTCCGTGCTTGCCTGTACTTCTGAGAAGTATATGCCAAACATGAGGGGCCCCAGGACAGAGCCCTGAAGCACACCACTCGTTACTGGTCTGGATTCGGACATAGATCCCGCTACTCTTACTTTATGGGATCTGTCTGAGAGCCAGTTTGCGATCCATCTTGTGACTTAAGAGTTTATGCCCAGGCTGGTGAGCTTATCAATAATACCCGAATGGGGAATGGTGTCAAATGCTTTAGCAAGGTCAAGAAAAGCAGTGTGTACCTCCTTGACATTATCTATAGCTTGAGTAACTGTCTCAAAGAAATCCACCAGGTTCAGGAGGCATGATCTGCCATTGACGAAGCCGAACTGGAGGTTCCCAATCTTTCCATTTATGAGTTCCATAATGATTCGCTCCATAGCCTTACAGATCAGACTGGTCAGGCTTATTGGTCGGTAGTTCCCAGGGCCAGTTGTAGCCCCACCCTTGTGTAGCGGAACCACCGTTGCCGTGCGCCATTCTCTGGGCACATATCATGTGGAGAGGCTGAGACTGAACAGGGTATTAAGATGCAGGGTTAATTCCTTTTGGAGCTCGCGTATGACACAGCCTGGGACACCATCTGGTCCCATGGAGGCAGTGTTTTTAGCTTTAGACAGAGCCTTGTTAACCAACGTATCAGTAGTAATTGGACTTACACAATCCCCTGGAATGGTAACAGGCCCTGTAGGTGGTAGTGGGGGGGGGGGATTTGCACTGAACCTGTCAGCCAAGATGTTGGAAATGTCAGAAGGGTCAGTGTACTTTGTTCCATTTTGTACTAGCTCAGAACAGACCTGAGTGTTGCCATTTAGGTTTTTGACGTAGCCATAGAAGGCCTTATGGTTATCCTTGGCAACTTTCTTTTCAAAATTAGCTTTAATTGACTTGATGAGGGCCCTCAATTTCTTACCAATGCTGATCAAGGATTATTTTTCTACTTGAGATTTGGCCTTTTTTTGTATAAGTCTCCTCCTTTTATTTTATAGTTTGCATATGGTCGGGGTCCACCAGGCTGGTTTCTTCTTGCTTGAGGAAGGAGTCTTGGTATATAAAATATAGATGACTTAGGTCCTGTATATTTAACCTCAAAAATCAATGACTTATGGTTTAGTCTTCCAAACGGCACAGATATTTCAACATTATTAATCTTCTCAGGGCAATTAGTACAAGTATGTCCAAAATGTTGCTGTTCCTTGTTGGTGTTCTTATTAACTGTGAGAAACCATGACATAAAATGAGGTATAAACATTCATAATCAGATGTCACAGTGCCTGCATAACTTGGCCTCATCTATCACTGGGTTATTTAGATCTCCAGTTAGAATCGTATTATCATAGTCTAAATGATCAATTAAACAATGTAAATAGTTATTTTGAGATATTGCAAAAGTATACTTTTAAAGAAATAGTAAATCAGTCATGGAGCAATTTTGTTTGCCTTCTAAAAAAAGACTTGATTTTGTCATTTAGTTTACTAAAGATAAACACGGCATCATATGAACGTAGGTGAAATTCACCTTTGCCAAACATTCTGTAATCATTTTTAAATCCCCCAAATAAGCTATTAATGGTAATGAACATACATGCAGCTGCTTGAGACAAATGTTAAATTGCTATGCCCTTGTAAGGCAATAATCATTTACAGAAAGTAATGGAAATATTTCACTTAATGAGTGCATTTTCATTATACTTCATATTCTTGAACTAAATGAAATGCATCTGTCCTTTCACGAGTTTTATAGGAGTGTACATAAAGTCATTAATTCCACAATTAATTAATAAATATGTAGTTACGAGTCTAGTAATTTCTTACCTAGATAAATTGGCACGTTTGGAATATCACCAAGCTTTAACACAGAGTATTTTATCCAAATCATTTAAATTTTGTCTCAAAGGTTTATACATTTAAGTCTGATAAGATGAAAAATGCCATGATGAGTATTTTTAAGCTTAAGTAATTTATTATCATTCAGAGTACCTCCTGTGGATTCACTCTAATAAACTACTTCTAGTACAGCAGTAAAATGTGGATAGGTTCAGAGCATAAGAAATCATCCCAAACATCCTTCTTTTTTAAATGTTTTATTTTTGTATAATCTTTCTATTCTAATGTTTCCTGCTGATTAACCACTGAGGTACTACTAACATTTATAATTTTAGGAGACAAAGTAGGTGGGCTTATTTGTATTTTAAACATTCAGCTGTAACAGCATTAACATTTAAAGAAGAATCTTAACAGGTCCCCAAAGAATCACTAACATCCGATTCAACAATCTCTGTAAGGCTAGGTTTGTCGGATATTGACTTATTTTACTTTTAGCGGTCTTTTTTCATGCTGAAACTGCCCTTCACCAAACGTAAGGGTAAAAAAAAACCGTTGACATTGTTTATGTTAATATACCCCGTTTTTCCCATTGTTTCTTAGAGTCTCCTGAACCTTGGATCTGTATAGAATCTATATTACTGCACGAACCTGTATGCTCAACAATATTTTCTTATTTATCCGCATTGCTATTAGCATCCCCCTCCATATTAAGACTACTACTGTTAAAAACAGACAGGTCATTCAATATTCCATAATAGCAATAACAGATTGAAGTGACACTCAGTTTCACTGAAGACCAGATTAATCAATTAAACTGCCTCATGTTTAAATAGGATTAACAGCCAACGTTTACAGCAAAAGCCCCCACTCCCACCTTGCAAGGGTCGCTGCTGAAAGCTTAAACCTTAGAGCTGAACTAACCAACATGCAGCACACTATACAGCAAAGTACGGCAGATGCCTGAAGTACAGCCTCTGTAGATGGGGAGCTTACACTTTTCCAGACCGCAAATTCCAAGTCATTTATTTTCCCTTATTCACTCAAGTGTTACAAGTGACATTATTAAAACAAACAGCATCCTTCTCGTTTATATAATTTTGGCCATCCAGCAAAACACTGGTTAATAAACTGAGACACAAAATCATATACGTTAGAATTTGGCTGCACTCGACTAGGGAAAAAGTAACCGTGTTTGTTTACCAGCTGTCAAACAGGAAACATGTACGCATGCGCTACTGTCAAGTAACGTAGAGGAATAGTATAACGTTTTCCTCATAAGGTTGCTGACCAGGGTAGCACAAGGTAAAGATGGATAACGTCAATCAGCATAGAACACTTAACCAAGGTCATTCCATTTAGTCTCTAAGAAGGGGCTTGGGAAGGTCATCCTCCGCCGAACATTAAGAAGCGGAAATGTATCCAAAGGCATACCGTCTGGATACACAGGCACTTTCCTCAACAAGTCAACTTCGTCACTGCAAATGTTTACAAAACACATAGGAAAAAAAACCCGCAAAACTCTATTAACAGAAACATTAAGAATACGAAATTAGTGTCAGGAATTGCTAATTACAACAACTGTTGCGAGCCGCCCATGACGCACAGTGAATTTTAAAGTGTCAGCCACTAGCACAGCTTTCAACCATGCTCTACGGTGTCCGAAACAGTGGCGCAGGTCGTCGGAACGCTGGGAAAATACCTTCATCTGCGTTCTGCGTTTATCACCAAATTGTTTCAGTTAAAAACTTCCTTGTTTCAATAAAATGTTTCATCACAGCTAGCTTTTCTACCATGGTAATAAACACATGGCGTAAAATATCGGCAACTACGTAAACTTAAAAGCTCCACTCTAGTTATTTTTAATAAATGCGTTTGGTCCCAATAAGTCACCTACAGTGGTTCATGCATAGAAGATAAGCAATGCTATTGTCGTCACTTACTGTCCAAGTAATGTTCGAGGTACATCGCGGTCGCCATCTTGGCCCACAATTTTTTAATTACTTCGTTTTGGCCGGGCCCGCCTGAAAAGGGCCGCGGAAAAGTGGGATGAAGTAGGCGGTAACGGTGGTGTGATGTTTTTTAAATATTTAAATATCAATATAACTCATTGAATATTAAAATAGAGCTTTCTTATGATTGGTCAATGTTCTGTAGGCGGGAAGATTGAGAGGGCGACATATTTCCTTATTTGAGTAAAGTTAATTAATATTTATGTTTCGAGTGTTGTGATCCGCTGCGTATGTAATATAAATACTACAGTACTATTTAAACGCGGCACTCTGACAACACTTGTTTTGGTATACTTTAGTAGTGGATACGTAGGTGATATCCATTCTTTGCAATTTGTAGAACAGTGGTAATGCTGAGCATCTACTTACTGTTTATTATCACATTCAACTAGGAATCTTGCTGTATAGGTAATATGTATCGTTTTATACTTATGGAAAGCTCTTTTGCTTGATTTAATATGATTCAGTATTGTTTAACACTGAAATGAGTTAAAACTCATTAACACTGAACATGCTCGGGTTACCACCTGTCCCACTTCGGGCATTTGTGTCCTGGCAAAAAATATTAAAAATGGCAAATGTCCTGAGATTGTAGGACATAATTATGCCCCATATATTTAATGTAATAGTTGCATAAAATAGTTATTTTTGTATCTAAAATACCAAAATGTTACAAGAAACAGAATAAACAACTAAACTGCTACAAGAATAAGCTTTTATTTAGGCAAAAAAGTTAAGTTCTATTCTTAGTACTGACCGTGGGTATATGTCGGCCTGTAAAATCTGATGTGTGTCCCGAAAATGTCACACTTTCGCCATTTGAAAAGGTGGCAACCGCATGCTCGACTGGCCAGGTTTTCACAAAATGTCCATATTTTTGCTTCATATTTTGGTGTGTTCTTAAAATTTGTGGGTTTTTTAATCTTGTTGCAGATAGTGAGGAGTGAATTCGCTAAATAATGACAGCCAGTTTCAGACTTATCCTTCAGAAAAAGGCATGGTAACCATACTTATTAATCACCCTGATTTTCGCAGAATGTCCAGATTTTTGCCTCATGTTTTTTGGTCCATTCTTCATAACATTTGTGGGGTTTTTTTGTCAAATTACTTGGGAATTTAATTACTAAATCATGGCATACATTTGAATTTTAGACATCATATTCTTCAGAAAATGCATGCTAACATAAATCCTGTTATTCTAGCAACTTTATAAGTTTATAAGAGCAATGTTTAAAATCTGCCCCTATTTTTAGGCCTTGTCCCCCATTATTTTAAGCGTTGTCCAGATTTCTTGGGCTAAGAAATTGAGAGGTCCAAACAAGTCCTTTTATTCTAGCAAGTTTCTAAGTTTGTAAGAGCAATATTTAAAATTTGTCCCTATTGTTGGAGCGTTGTCCCCCCATTATTTTGGCTTTGTCCAGATTTTTGTGCCAAGAGGTTGAGAGGTATGACCCTGAATGTGTGATTAACCCTTTCAAAGTGGAAATAGAGAATATTTTTGAAAAAGACACAAAATTAGGAAAATTCCAATAAGTCTTTATACATACCCTTAAAGATCAATTTTTTTTCCTTTTAGGGTTTCTTTTTTATATAATTATGACCCCAACTTGTTAAATGGGTTTTCTTATTCAAAAAATTGTAATTCTTAATGTAGTTTTTTCAGTGGACCTATATTTATTAAGTTTAATAAATGGGTGTTTCTATTTACAGTATGCTGAGCAACTGTCCAATTACTTCCTTTTTTTTTTTCAATAATAATTCTTTATTTTTCCTTTTTTTTTTCCTAAATGTTAATACAATACTACCACCTATTTACAATATATACATGAATGCTTCCAACAGTTACATAGAGTCATTATACATAACTATACACTTCTAAATAGATATTACAGAAAAAAAAAGAGTAAAAATCTAGTATCAATATAAGGCTTGTCTATAGACAACTCCATAGTTAGTCTGTACTTCCCGGAGAAAAGTGGAATGGAACCTTAAGCTAAGACAATGTTAAAGATTTGCTCCCATATTTTTGTATTATTTACACTTTTCTTATGATCACTAATTAATAATTTATGTGCTAGGATATGTTTTATCGCTACACTCTTGAAATTTTCCCATGAAGTCTGGGATGGATTCAACCAATTTGTAGCAATATACAGCTTCACTAACAAAAAAATATTTACGAGTATGATCCTTTGGGATCTATCCAAATTAGTTGGCGGAATATGCAGAATCATAAACTCCCAAGAGAGTGTAGACTGTTGATATCCCATTTTTTGTAGTTGGAATTTCAAAGAATTCCAGAGTTTAAAATACATTTACAACTCCAGAACATGTGTAAAAGGTCAGCCGTTTGATCTATACAATATGGACATTTGGGTGAGTTTTTTGAGTTAAATTTATGTAAAGTGAGACGCGTATAATATGCATTATTAAATATCATCAACTGAGTAAATAATAACTTCTGAAGGGACACTGATTTTAAGGTTAATTGCTCTCACTATTTTACTATCTTCAATCGTTAACAATTTCTCCTTCCAGTATTTCGATAAAAGTATTTGGTTATTATATTTCACCTCTTTCATCAAACTATATGACGCTGTTATATATTTACATTCCTGTGTTAAGGTTTGCCATAAGTTTAGGCAAATGTTTAAATCTTCTTCTTTAATTTTGAAATTCCTATTACTAAAATAGCTTATTGATAAGTCCTTTAACTGTCTTATTATAATTAAATACGAGTTAGGGAGATCCATCTCTCTTAGTATGTTATGTATTGAGATACCTAGAAAGGGATATAAATCGAGTATGGTTAAATTACTTATAAGTGGGAATTTCTTAAGGTCCATCAACTGATTACCAATTTTCAAATTCGGGTTTTTATGAAATGGTTGATAAATCATCATATATTGTAAAAGATTTAGTGAGTTAAACAGACTTTGTACTGATATTATATATATTTTGATATGCTCCATCAAAGCGTACATTTTAAGGGTATCTTTGTTTAAAAAAGGTAATGCCTTACAATTAATACCCAGACCAGCAACATGTTTATGATTTAGAATCAACCATTTAGGAGCCCATTTCGAATTGATCCTATCAAAGTTAACTACTCTTAGAATTCTATTAGCATTTATTATTAAATAATATGTTTCAAAGTTCGGTAGTTCCAACCCACCCTATTTTTCGAGTCATCAGTTTGTCATAAGATATCCTAACTTTTCTAGGTTCCCATACAAATCTAGCTAATTCTGTATGAAGTTGTTTGAAGAATTTCTTGGAAATTTGAACTTGAGTAGCTCTAAAGATATATAATATTCTGGGAAGTATGTTCATTTTAATAATTGAGGTCTTTGCCATTATTGGTAATTTCAGCTTATCCCATCTTTTTAAATCGGAGACTATCTGTTCCCAAATTAACTTAACATTATTTACGTAAACGTCTCTATTATCTGTTGAAAAAACAACCCCTAAATATTTTATTTTTTCTTCGGATTTTACCTGTCCTACCAATGGTAAAAGCAAGAAGGGTGTAGGCGTCTTTAATGGGAATACCTTGGTTTTTTTAATTTATTTTGTAATTAGATATTTTTGCAAAGTCTTCCACAGCTTTTAATATTTTCTTAATATCTGAAACCGGTGTTGTGCAGTAAATATTCAAATCGTCCGCAAAAGCAGCCATGGAAATCTTCGTACCATAAATTATTGGAGCATTGTGATTAGTCCAATTACTTCCTGATTCAATGTCATCCAGTTCTGATGATGCATTAGTGGTAAGAAACAGTTCTGTAACGGGTTGGGATGTTTCTGCACTCTGCAGAAGGTTTTATTACAAAGTAAGCAGAATAATCAGTTACTTGGACAATAAATCAATAAATAAACATAGTTATATTTAAGTGACAAATATCAAATGTAAGATGGAACAGGGTAAGAATTTTACTAAGATGTATAGGGTTTGTAAACCAGATGTCAAACTAATAAATGATGGTCTATGAAAGGATTGATTTGTCACTTTTAGGGGACTCTACCCTTCACATCTCCTACTCCCACTCCTGCATTCAGGTTCCAAAAAAAAAAAAAAACTTGTTGCATATCTGAGTTATGTACTTTATGAATTGACAATTTTTAATCTTTACTTCCTGATATGTATTGTGAGTGGCCGTGGTGGTGCAGTGGTTAGCTTGCCGCTTTACAGCAAGAGGCTCTCCGGTTCAATCCTCAGCTGGAGTGCCTTCTGTGCGGAGTCTGCATGTCCTCCCTGTGGTCGCATGGGTTTTCTCCTGGTACTCCGGTTTCTTCCCACATCCCAAAGACATGCTGTAGGTGGATTAGACACTCCAAATTGGCCCTAGGTGTGAGTGCGTGCATGTGTGTGCCTTCTGTGGAAGGTTGGGCACCGGGCTGACAACTCAACACCATAAAACTCCACTGCCAGTCATGAGCGGACAGATGATCTGCTGTGGTGACCCCTAACAGGGAAAAACCGAAGGAAGAAGGGAGGAAACAATGAATGTATGAATCACATACAATGTTCATCATATTGATCACTGTTATATGGGTTATATCCTACTAAAGATATAACAGCCAGAGACCTCCAAAGCTTAAGGGCACTATCAGTCAATTTGAGCAGAATGATTAAAAAGACACATTTGGGCGCCAAGCCCTTCAGACCTTTTCTTCCACCAAATAGAAAGTTCCACCTGAGGCTTTTGAGGATCAACTATTGGCTTATGCTGTTCCTTTGCTGGGCAGCTACGTTCACTTTGGAGAAAAAATGTTCCATTAAAAAAAGTTTATGTATTAATACATTTCTCTTCAGGAAGGTTATTTCAAAGCAAGGATTATGGTTTAATAGACTGTCACAACACTGGATTGCACTGTTAACGGAGAGTGCTGTTTTTTTTTTTCTCTTGGTTTAAAAGTGGTTTAAAGTAATTGAAAAAACTTTTTCTGTGGAGAAATTGTGTTTGTCACTTTATGGGGCTGGTAAAGTCTTTTAAAGCTCTCTCAACTTAGTACTGGCATAACCAGTCAGGAGGAAAAGGAAACCACACTCACTACAATTCCAGTCTCACATAGACCTACCACGACAGCAAACCAAACACATAATCACACAAAAACATACTCGGTGGCTCTAAATAAAGATCTGCCTAAGCAGCAGAGACCTCCAAAGCAGACACCCAAGCAACCGCTACCCCAAAACAAAACATGTGCAACACATATCTCACAAAGCCAGTGTGCCGAACAGTCACAGCCCTTAAGACTAAACAACACACCTGATACACTTGTAATAGGTGACTCTATCGTCAGGCTCACCAGGCTGAACAAGGAGAGGGTCACGGTGAGCAGTCTGTCAGGCGTTAGGATCCGCCACATAACACAAACACTCAGGTCACTCCAAGGCAAGTACAAATTTGACTCAGTCATTGTCCATGCTGGTGTGAATGACCTGAGACGTACCTCCCTGGACTACATGAAAAGAGACATAGAGGAGCTCTCTGAGCATGTAGCCCAGGCCGATATGACCCTGACCTTGATTAGCATCTTACCCTCACCAAGAATGATGCCACAATATGAAGGCAAGATGATCAATTTCAACAATTGGCTTAAGCACTGGTGTCATTCAAAGGGGATCCAGTGCCTGTCAGCTTGGGATGATATGCTCGACAAGCCACGATGCTTTGCTAGGGATGGCTTGCACCTGTCACCCCTGGGCTTTCGGATATTGGCAAAGGCTCTTGCTACGCACATAGTGCCTTTTTTAGGCAAGGCTCAAAAGACAAACCCACCTCCATAGGTATCACAAGGGATAAGAAACTAAGAGGAATGCTACTCAACGCCAGAAGTCTAAACCTCAAGACGCATGCACTCGAAACTCTCCTTAGCATGGAGAACATTGATATCTGTGCAGTAACAGAAACCTGGTTCAGGGCTCCCGAGAGCACCCCAGCACTACCAGGTTATACCTCATACCATGCTTTTCGGCCCCAAAACTTGGACCGAACCACAAAAGGAGGGGGAGTATCGATATTCATCAAAGATACCCACACCTCCAGGTTGGTGGCAAAGCACGAAGCATCAGAGACTATCCATGTGCAACTAACAGTGGGTAAAACTGCCTTCCAGTTTATAGCCTGCTACAGACCACCCTCCCAAACCCAGGAACCCCACTCGGCCTTCCTGAGAACACTGGAAAATATGAAGGTCTCTCCAAACACCATTATATTGGGCGACTTCAACTACCCAAACATAGACTGGGAGCATTACTCTAGCTCCAACACCCTAGCCCAAAGGTTCATAGAATTTATAAACTCAAATTCTATGGAACAACCTGTTACCACTCCCACAAGAGGGGAAAACATACTGGACCTGATCATCACCAACATGGTGACTTTATGCTCCAGACCAGAAGTGTATCCCTCACTGGTAAGATCAGACCATAAACTAATCTCACTGAATATTCACATCCCGACCCCACCCCATGCCCAGAAAACCACAGTGAAAAACTTCTCTAAAGCAAATTTCACACTCCTCAAAACCGAGGTGGAATCCTTCAAAGCCCCCGGGCCTGTGGAAAATACGGCCCAGACTGCAGAATCCTTTATAAATGCATTTTATGAACACCTTCAGGAATGCATGGATCATGCGATCCCAAATAAAACCAAGACCCAATCCTCCAAAGGCAGACGTCCTGTCTGGTAGACCCCAGCCATAAACAAACTATACAACAGAAGGAGGAAGCTACTAAATAATAGAGCAAAATCCCAAAAAGGGAAGGCATCACTGATCAGTATTAGCAAAAAACTACGGTCACTCATAAAATTGTCTAAGGCCAGCTTCGAGAGAAAAATTGCACAGGACACTAAGGATAATCACAAGGCTTTCTTTAGTTATGTTAGGAACCTGGGTGGTAATTTCCAGATATGCTCAGAATTAGTCCAAAATGACAAAAAATACACCGAACCCACAGACATTGCCAACATCCTAGCTGACAGGTTCAGCGCAACCCCCCCCCCACCAAAAGGGCAAATATCTATCCTAGCAGAGTGCTGCCCCCCTGACATCACAGATGCTCAGGTAAGAGCCGCCCTCTCCAAAGCAAAAAAACACAGCATCGATGGGACCAGACGGTGTCCCGGGCTGCGTCCTACTTGAACTCCAAGAAGAGCTAAACCCAAACATAAAACTACTGTTCAGTCTCAGCCTTACTACAGGATATGTGCCCAAAGAGTGGCATACAGCAACAGTGGTCCCTCTCCATAAAGGTGGTGCATCAACGGATCCTGGAAACTATCGCCCCATAAGCCTGACTAGCTTGGTCTGCAAAGCTATGGAAAGGATCATCATGGACCTCATAAATAAAGATATTGGGGACCTACAGACACTGGATCCTACCCAGTTCGGCTTTGTTAAGGGCAGATCCTGCCTCTTAAACCTGGTTGATTTCTTTGAAACAGTCACCAAGGCCATTGACGAGGGGAAGGTGGTCCACACAGCCTACCTGGACGTCGCAAAAGCCTTCGATACAATACCCCACTCGGGCATTATAGATAAGCTCACCAGCTTAAATATAAACCCCTATGTCACTAGATGGATTGCAAACTGGCTCAAGGACAGAACCCACATGGTTAGAATTGCTGGGGCCATGTCAGACTCCAAACCAGTTACAAGTGGTGTCCCACAAGGCTCAGTCCTGGGACCTCTCTTGTTCAGTGTATATTTCTCGGAGGTACAGGCCAACATGGAAGGACTGTGGCTGACCAAGTTCGCAGATGACTGCAAACTGAGCGCCATAATCGACTCTCCAGCCGACACAAGCATCCTCCAAAAGGGCCTCATAGAAACAGACAACTGGTGCCAGAGCCATGGCCTCAAGCTAAATGCCAAAAAGTGTATAGTCATCCCCTTTGGCAAAAACAAAGTGCCCACAAATTACCACATAGGTGGTAATCCATTAAGTACAGAAGAAGTAATTAGGGACCTGGGGACCCAAGTTGATAGCAATCTCTCATTTGACAACCACGTGGCCAAAGTGGTTAGAAAAACATTTTATATAGCCCACCTAATCATGAAGGGATTCACATCTAGATCAGGGGAGGTCATCGTGCCTCTTTACTCATCCCTCATCAGGCCCATAATTGAGTACAATGCCCCTTTTGGGATGTACCTTACCAGACACCTGCAGCAACTGGAAAGACCCCAAAAGTACCTCACCAAGACGATCAAGGGGCTCAAACAGATGCCATATGCTGCCCGGTTAAAGAAACTCCAGCTCTACTCAGTGGCATACCGCCTGTTCAGAGGCGATCTGTGCCTGACGTATAGAGCCATGTCCAACCCGGAATTGATGGACATGCTGCACCTCAGAAAATCCAAATCCCATTGAGCTATGCGCTCAAGAGACTTGAACCTCAGCACTGAAATAAATAGGACATGCTGGAGAGACAGATTCATAACCCAGAGGCTCCCTTCACTCTGGAATAAAATCCCAGTCCAGGTTAGGCAAAGTCCCTCATTGACTCTCTTCAAGAGGAATCTTGATGAGTGGATGGGAGATCGTAGGTTTACCCCGGGTATCACTTCTGTGTCACTGTTAGACAGAGGCACAGTATACTAACCTCGAAAAAGGGCATAGCAAAATAAATTTAAAATGGGTGGTGAAAGCCAAACACATTCTGGCTAGGCTTATAAATGCCCTAGGGCAGATAGCCTAGTATGAACCTATGAACCTAAAGTGCTTTTTACTATGTTTTTATGAGAAAAAGTGACGTTTAAAGACTTACGTTTTACCAGCTTTTGCTGCTTGTTTTTCCCTGAAAAAAAGGCACAATTTCAGCTTGACCATGGAACAAATGCCAGTCCCGCAGTCTGTCTTTTCTTCCAGCCAGAAAAAAGAAAACATTAAGCAAACTAGCTTTCCCACCACAGCAGGCTATACATTTTCCTCAAACTCAAGTGGGTAACTCTGCTGTGGCTATTAGTTTTTCCTCAGAACACTCATCTTTTACCCTAAATCCTTCTGATGTAGCACCTACAGCCACTATGGACCAGGGGTTAGCCACATCCTCTGTGGCTGTTGGGTCCCCTAAATGGCAAGTGAGAGCCACTTTTGTTGGTCCTGGGAGAGTTAACAGGGAGGGCTTCCATGTTTTGTCAGAATGTTGTGCCTATCCCTGGAAAAGATGCTGCCATTAATAAAAATGTTGGCCCCATTTTCCTGTAAAAAAGAAACGGAAAACTAAACATGCATCTACTCCTCCTCAAATTTCCTTAAACAGGTGTAGTTTACTGGCTCTGCCTCTGGGTTTAATTAAGTCAGGATGATCAAAATGAGAAAAAAGTGCCAAAAAAGTAACCAAACCAAAAACTCAAAAGGCACTTAGGAAGGACAACTAGTACTCCAACCACAACGTACACAGTTTATTAATCCGCAACACAAATGTTGCAAACACAAAGCGCTTTAAATTCAATTACATTTTCGTCATAAGACAGACTTCATCTGATGAATTTTCCTAATAGTCAGCCGTCTGCCCCTAAAAAGGCACATAGGATGTTGAAAGTTCCCCAGTCATTTAAGATTTTATACACTCATTCCAAACCTGACCCAGCAGCTATAGCTTTAGTTAGTCCTACTGCTGTTAAGCATTTAGTTAATTCCAATCTTACTCTTTCTGATAAGAATAGGAAGACGAATGATAAGTATGGGGAAAACTGTATGCTTCAGCAACTTTGATTTTCTGAATTTTGAATTGTCAGCTCAAATATTTCTTCTTTTTTTAAGTGTATGTTTCTTTTACCAAACTTATTTTGTGGACTCATACTCGATGCAAATGACTTTGTAACTGGGGGTTTTGATTGGTCTTGATTAATCATATGACTGGGCGAGAAAGTATTTAAATGTGAGCATTGCATTGATTTTTTTTTGTATTCTGATGAAGATGTGGTTACACTCGATGAATGCGCTCAGTATTGTTTTTTATATAACTATTCCTGTGGTTTTTATTGGTGGTTTCTGGGGCCTGGTTTTTAGCTTCATTTTGGAGTTTTTCATATCTCATATGTTAAGGTTTCTTGACTAATTGTGAAAGTAGATTAATGTTATTTACAGTTTCTTCTTGTCAGGAAAAGTCTGCATCAAATAATTTAGTTTCTTCTTTTGTACAAGTCGTTATTTATTGTAGTTTGAGCATGACACAGTTGATGCAACTTCCAGGGCTATGGCTGCTGGTACTGTTTTGAGGATGTTTGCTTGGCTGTGTTCTCAGAACCCCCCAGATGATAATAAAATTAAATTTTAAATTTTTCTTTGGATAGAGACTTAGTTTTTGGCCCATCTGCTGCAGAGATGATCAAAAATTATAATGGAAGGGGTAAGTTGATTTGGTGAATCTCTATTTTTCAGCCCTCCTTTTCCAAATTTCTGAAGAGATTCTCTAACCCCGTCATCCAATTTTGACAAAAAAATAAACAGTCTCGAGAAAATGCAGGTAAACAGATTGTTAAGAAGCAATGATAAGGGGGTTACAAAAAGAACTCTGCAATCTCCTAAACCAAGGACTTCCCAACAAGTCAGACTAACTATTTAAGGGACATTGCCCCCCCCCCAACCTTGACAGACCAATTTCCTTTCCAGAAAGTCTGAATCTCCACTTCTCTTTTTGACAACAGACACATTCAGACAAATGGGTTCTATAGATCATTCATCAAGGTTACAGATGGTAGTGGAATGAAATTTCCCCTTTCCAGGGGGTAATTCCTCATTCACTAGAGGAGACTCTTTAGTTCCACCAATCTTTCATAACATGCTGTCCTAGAGATTGATAGAACCAGTTTCTGCTTCCCAGGTAGAGAACAGTTTTTATTAAATTATGTTTTTAGTGCTAAAGAAAGAAAATGCTTGGAGACCAGTTCTGGATCTTTCTTTCCTAAACCTGTTTGTGACAGTGTCCAGATTCAAAATGATGTCACTTCACAACTTGTTACCTCTTCTTCCTCATTCAAGTTTTCTGGTAACACTATATTTAAAATATGCTTATTACACCCCTATTATTACAGGCTTCTTGTGTT